>NW_025183760.1:0-2684 GCF_004010195.1 Chiloscyllium plagiosum | reverse complement strand
CCTGCAAGCCCGTCGGGTACTGCGCAAATCCGATCCCAGTCTCACTATGAGATGCCGAGACATCAGATTTAAAGAACAGAATTCTGATAACAGAAATGAGAATTGGAATGTTTCCCCATTAATGGTTTCGCACAATAGGGGTGCGGTAAATCTCTCTCATGTCACGACTCCGGACGCACCCATTGAGTTCAGGAAGCTTCCGTTCATCTTTATTTGCATCGACTCTCTGAACTGCCTTGATTTATGACCTGAATATGTTGCCCTTGTATCTTCCAAAAAGGTAAGAGGTGCACCTTCCACATATAACATAGATGTAAGCATTGACCTATATGCGTCATTGTTGTACTGAAAATATAGTTCACGCTTCGCAAACTCAGTGCTCAGTATAGAGGTGGGACATGTTTCAGTGCCCATAAGGTTAGTAGTAGAGATGAGCATTAGCGAGTATTCGTTGCCAAGCATAAAGCAAAGAGGTTTACCTGTAACTTTGGGGCTGCCCACCTCCACCTCAGCCTTCCTCCATTAGTCACCCTGCTGTGCAGCCTCCAGGGCCGATTGAGGCTGTCTGGGCGTGCACTGCCTCACTCAGTGGTCCATTGCTCTGCAAACAAAGCACCCGCCAGATTGACCTCTGCCAGCCCTTCTTTTCACGCAGCACCTCCTTCCAACGGCTGGGCGACCATTTACATCATAATCAGCTGAGCTTTATGTGTTTGCTGTTTCATCTTTAATTTTCGTTTTTCCTTCTCTTGGGCCAGAAGATTTTCAGCATGTCGCGCGTGGAGTTCCATTAAATTCAGGTTTCCCGTGTCCCAGGTAATACATTGGCAAACGCCTCATGTAATGGGCGCCTGATAGCTTTCACATATTCCCTTTAAAATACAATTCGCTTCTTCTTATCAACACTTCAAGGTTAGTGGCCTGAATCATTCGAGTTCCTTTCCAGATAAGGACTTGTTTTTTTTTTCTAATTCCTTGGCTGTTGATATGGTAGTTTGCCTTTAAAGTACAGTTCGCTTCTTCTTATCAACACTTCAAGGTTAGTGGCCTGAATCATTCGAGTTCCTTTCCAGATAAGGACTTGCTTTTTTTTCTAATTCCTTGGCTGTTGATATGGAAGTTTGCTGGCCTTGTAAGTCTGCTATTAGTTCGGTTTAAATATACATCGATTTTCTTTCTGCCTGCAACACTTGCCCTCTGCAAAGTCAGGCCTTTACTGTTTTGTTTCCCTGTGCTTTTATTGGTTTCAAAAGAAATGTTAATTTTCCATTGCAATGGACATCACATAATTTTCACAGGTCGGTGCAACATCGAGGGCCGAAGTGCCTGTACTGCACTGGAACGTTCTATGCTGTAAGATACATTTGCTGCTGGTTTCTGATGTCTCTCCTCGCTGTGGAAACTTCCAGACACATATTCCAGTGATTTGTCTGCACTTCATTCAATCCAGAAAACTGTAGTTCCTGCTGAGAATGTGATCTCTCTACAATGGAGAGAGGAAAACAGAGTCGTTGACAAAGCTGAGATCACTTAACTTCTGTCCAGAATCAACAAAAATTACCCCGGTCTTCCAGTGTCCTGTCACTGTAACATTGCATTCTGAACCTAAACCATCATACCAGTCTCTGGTCTGCTGCAGTTCTTCTTCAAGGCACAGCGCAAGCTGGAAGATCGGCAACTCATTTTCTACTGAAAGACCATGCAGATTTCAGGACCCAACATCGAGTTCAATCATTTTGGATCCTGTCCGCCCTCTTCCACATTTTTCACCCGCCTACACATCCCATCAGTTCCGAACATCAATCATTGGACTCGAAGCGTTAACTGTCCTTTCTCATCATAGATGGACAAGAGCTGCTGATTTTTTTCAGCCATTTTGGCATTTCTTCAAAGCACATTTCTTTTTCCGTTGTAATCTCAAGACTGCAGGAACCATCTGATTGCAGGAGGAGAAGTTCACAGAAGATGAAAATAATGCCAAGGGCTGGACCATTCCCATTGTGAAGGTAGATGAGCTCAACTGGGGCTGTGTAACTAAGCACAGAGAAGGCTGAGTGAGAAACTGATTAACATGCACATATTATGAAGAGGATAGATATGTATGACAAGGATGAGGCTTTTCGGGAAGGAATAATAACCAGTGACATAGATGAAAAGCAGGAGAAAAGCGGTTTAGATGAGATTTAGGAAGAACCCATAGAGTGTTGTTAATCTGGAATTTCTTATCTGAACGTGTGGTAATACTAAGTGTTATGAGGACATTTCAGCAGTATGTAGCCGAACACGTGAAGATCCAGAGCACACGCGGATAAGGACCATATACGGGAAAGTGTGACGAGGTCAGACAGACGTGAGATGGGTGTCCCGAACGAAATGGTTCTAAGATCGATAAATATGTGTTAGCCACTCGGCAACACGATGGTATGGATACGCTGGAAAAAAAACATAAAAGTGCTGTGTGAGCTATGATGGTACAGAATGCCGTGGCGGGGCAGGAGCGGTGTTAAGAATGGCCTACTTCTGCTCCTTTCTGCTTGAGTCTTTTCTGGCCCAGGTTTTTACACAATCACAATGAGAACAATTGAATCTAAACCAATTAATATTTTCTGTCTCAGCTCCACTTCGCAACCCTCCAAGCTGGAATAGATAGCTCCTGTTTCAGCTTTAGGTCAGACAGTGGAGGA
>NW_025183759.1:0-2684 GCF_004010195.1 Chiloscyllium plagiosum | reverse complement strand
AAATCTTTTCTGACTGATGATGGTTCCAAGTGTGACTTACCACTTTTCAACCCAAGTCTGTACATTGTCCAGATATTGCTGCATTTCAGCATGGATATCTTACGGCGTTTGAGTATGGTGTTGTCATATGTTGACAGAGAGAATATATTCGACAACAGAATGGAAGCACAGACAGACTGTTTACTGAGAGATGTTGGCCTGTTCCCAGAGTTTAAAGGAACTTGCTGCAAATATATTTCTGGCATTCTTTGGAATATTCCGCCATTGAATGGAGTCCAACATGGTACTACGGATTTTTAAAAATCGCTAAATGTGATATTGTTATTACATGAGCTATGGAGACAGAAATCAGGATCACACGATCCAGTTAGCCTTGTATTGAACGTTTGCAAAGTGCTGGGGCACATTATTATGGAACAAAAAAAAACCTTGACATTTTTAAAAAGAAAGAAATCAAACATAATGAGCTCGTTTTGGGGGGAAACTTTTTTTGACAAATGCGTTGATTGATTTGAAGATATGACAAGTCGATAGAACTAAAAGTGAGTCGTCCAGCAGTGAATTTGGATTCGCTTAAGTACTTTGGTAAGGCATACACATAAACATTTATTGCACATTTCTGGATCTGATGGCAATGCATATCCTTGTACTGAAGATTTGATAAGACACAGAGAAGAGAAAGATGATTAATTGCTTTAAATCTGGTTTGAAATACATATCATGTGGCATAACTTTGGCAGGAAAAAGTAGATCATGTTGAATTGTGCAGCAGGGACTGAAGGGCATACTCCTGATCCCTTTCCTTATTTCTTATTCTGATAACTGACATTCAGTGGTCGTTTTCCTGGAGGTTAGCTATAATACGTTGTATTCATCGTGATCCTAGCGCATGCTAAACTAAGCCTGGGAATTTACAAATGCTCCGTCCAGAAAAACCTTGGTCTGGCGGCATGACCAACAAATGAAGTGGAATTGGCAGGCGGGAATAGCTCTATAAAGCAGGATGTTTGAGCTGTTCATCAGGAAACCCGCGTTTCCCATTCACAGTTCCTCAGTCTACAGGTAACAGTAATTTACAATCTTTAGAGGCTCTAAATGTTTATCCCCTGTTTTGATGCGCAGGTTCGGGAGGTGAAATGGTCTCCCATTGCACCAGTGAAGCAGATTCGAAGGACTGATTAAAACAGAGGCACGTAGGACTGGGAACAGGAGTAGAATATTTGAAGATTTGATGAATTTCGTCCAAAACCTAGACAATGGCTGATCCGTTTATGATCTCAACCATACTATTATGTCTATTAATGTTATGCATCATTCGCTCATTGATCAAAAATGTAACTGATCCTCTAAATAATTTATAGACATAGAATGCGTGAATTTGTGTGCAACAGCATTTTACATTCCAACGATAATTACAAGATATTCTTCAGACATGACTTACTGCATTTTGGAATGTTTACTCTTTCCTTTTCAATACACATCCACTGGTCACAAAAATTTCAATACAAGGTGTTCTGCGACATGGCCACAGTAGGCTTGAACCTACTTGAAATCACAAGCCAAGCAGCATCTGTGCTGAGAAAACAGATTGAAACTTTCTGGTCCATTTTCGCAACAGAATGGTGTTACGGCCAATTATATAACCGTGTCAGGTTCAGTGTGAAGAACAAGTCAGCTAGGTTTATTTAGTCAGCAGTAAATAACTCGTTTATTCAGAAGATCAACTTCTTCAAGAAAAGCATCTGATGAACATTTTTGAATATGCAAGTATGCTAATGTGATTACAATTCTATAAATTGCTGATTCATTGCCACACATTGACAGGATACAGACAACCATTCTGACACAGACGCATTCATTCACACACATTTATTCAAAAACATACTGACACAGATTCACACGCAGCTAGACATTCATGTATACACAGACACGCACAACATATTACCACACTTTTCCAGATACACGTACACCTATACAGAAGCGCACAAACATATTAACGCACTTAGATATAGAAAAAGACAAACGCAGACACATGAAGTCACCCTGAACCAGCCACATACACACCGGTATACAAACGCAGACACACACACACATGTCAGTGCAAGCACAGACATAAAGATACTACAAAGTAATGACACGAATCACTTTGGAAAAACATGGCACAAAGTACTAATCTTAAAAAAAAATCCTAAGTGACAGATTGTCACGAATGGTAGTGCAAAGTTGTTAATTTCAGACAAGATTCTGCTTCTGCGGGTGCATTCTCGTACAGCTACATTCGGCTCACTTCCACTTTGCCGCATTAAGTGGGGGGATTTCATTGAAACATCTACAGGATTGATAAAGAGGTTCCAAAAATGTGACACGTTTTCAGCTCACCGAGCTTGTTGTGTGGAGGAGCAAAGAAAGAAAAAAAGGAGCATTCGACCGCTGTTTCTCTGCTTTGTCGTACTTTTTCTCTCTGTCTGAGTTGAAACATACAATCGTACTATTTGTTCCTGGAGTCCAGATTAGAGTTGTGCTGGAAAAGTTCAGTAGTTCAGGCAGCATCCGAGGAGCTGGAAAATCATCGATGCGGGCAAAAGCCCTTAATTAGGAATAGAAGCAGACTGCCTTCACAGTGGAGAGATAAATCAGAGATGGGTGAGGGTGGGGAGAAAATGGCACAAAGTACAATAGGTGAA
>NW_025183758.1:0-2684 GCF_004010195.1 Chiloscyllium plagiosum | reverse complement strand
TTGATTTAGTCCCTACCCTCCCCCTCACTGTTCGATCACACAGCTCTGTCCTTTGATATGAAGGGCAGTGTTTGTCACTGGCCCCCCGGGCGTTTTCCTATCTCCCTGGTGGTGGAAATTAAATAAAGATTTGTGCACTTTGTGTCTTTCACTGTGTCTCACACCTGCGCGTATATATATATATATATATATATATATATATAAAATTGACGTAAGTTGCAGCAAATGGAACTCACTCATAGTAATGGTGCCAAAACCCGATGGTATCCAATGATTATGTATAGACTATTGCAAAGTCAGTGCATTATAAAATCTGATTCATATTCTCCTCCATGTTTAGAAGACTGAATGGAGAGGATGGGAAAAGCAGCTTCTATTTCAAAGTTGGACAGATTTAGAGGATACTGGTAGATAGGAGAAAGTGAGGTCTGCAGACGCTGGAGATCAAAGCTGAAACTTTATTGCTGGAACAGCACAGCAGGTCAGGCAGCATCTAGGGAATATTGCTGGAACAGCACAGCAGGTCAGGCAGCATCTAGGGAATATTCCCTAGATACTGGTAGATACCTTTATCCAAAGAGAGAAGAACATTTTGCCTATCATGACACCAAATAGACTGTACCAATATAAAGTCATGCCATTTAGTATGAAAAATACACCTGCCACATTTCAAAGACCAACTAATAAAGTCAATTTGGGATTACCCAATTATATGATGTACATCGACGATCTGGTGATTTTTAGTCACACTTGAATGGAACATTTGAAGCACCTATCAGGATTACTTGATCGACTTTAGGCGGCGGGCTTGGTGATCAATCTGGCTAAAGTGAGTTTGTGATAGTCAAAGTCATGTTCCTGGGCCATGTCATTAGAAAGGGACAAATGGCCCCACTGCATGTGAAATCAAAGGTTATTAGGGAGCCTCCCGTACCATTGAAGCAGAGGGAAGTACGACAATTCCTGGGACTAAATGTTTTTTACTGAAAGTTCATACCATATTTTAGCGCTGTGGTTGCTCCACTGAATGACTTGTTGAAGAAGTGCAGAAACATTCAGTAGGTGGAAAATGTCAGAAGGCATTTGACAGCTTGAAAGCTATGTTAACCACTGTCCCAGTGTTAACCACACCTAATAATGCAAAGCCATTCAAAGGAGCTATCAAAACGAGTGAGGTAGGTCAAGTAGATGATGAGAATATGGAAAGACTTATTGTTCAATTTATTGGAATAAATATCCAATCATCAACAGAAATATTCCAAATTGAGAACGAGACCTTAAGCTTGGTGTTGACATTGCAACATTTCAACATTTATATTGCCAGTAATGTGACTGAAACAATTGTATATACTGATCATAACCCCTTAAAGATATTGGGAAAAGATAAAAATACCAGACTGTTTAGATGGAGCTTATTATTATAGCCGTGCAATTTGAAAATGATACTCATGACAGGACGAGAGAACTTTTTTTTTAAAGATTCCCTACAGTGTGGAAACAGGCTCTTCAGCCCAACAAGTGGGCGGCACGGTGGTAGTGGGCGGCACGGTGGCACAGTGGTTAGCACTGCTGCCTCGCAGCGCCAGAGACCCGGGTTCAATTCCCGACTCAGGCGACTGACTGTGTGGAGTTTGCACGTTCTCCCCGTGTCTGCGTGGGTTTCCTCCGGGTGCTCCGGTTTCCTCCCACAGTCCAAAGATGTGCAGATCAGGTGAATTGGCCATGCTAAATTGCCCGTAGTGTTAGGTATAGGGGTAAATGTAGGGTATGGGTGGGTTGCGCTTCGGCGGGTCGGTGTGGACTTGTTGGGCCGAAGGGCCTGTTTCCATACTGTAATGTAATGTAATCTAATCTAATGTAATCTAATCTAAAAAGTCCACACCGACCCTCTGAAGGGTTACCCACCCAGTCCCATTTCCCTCTGGCTAATGCATCTAACACTATGGGCAATTTAGCATGGCCAATTCACCTGACCTGCACATCTTTTGACTTGTGGGAGGAAACCGGAGCACCCGGAGGAAACCCACGCAGACACGGGGAGGATGTGCAAACTCCACGCAGACAGTCGCCCGAGGCTGGAATCGAACCCGGGTCACTGGTGCTGTGAGGCAGCAGTGCTAATCACTGAACATTGTCGCAACTTTGATGAAGGAAGTCAGAGGCCTTTGGTGACAGGATAAAAACAAACTGAAATGGACTGTTTGCATGCTCAGAGTCAATGTAATGCATATGTATTTTTGTGCAAAGATAGCCTAAGGCTAAAGGTTTTTAAAAATGAAGCATCTTTGTATATTGATGGGTTTTTTTAAGGGTAGGTGTGATGATTCTTTGGCTTTAAGAGGTATGTTTTGTCCTTTTTTTATTGAAGAGGGGTTTTAAGATAGAGGTGAATGAACTGTCTATTTGAATCCAATGAAGTAAACCGCTTGTAAGGCCTTTTCTTAAAAAACCGTTGGAGCAATTTGGGCAGCATGGTGGCTCAGTGGTTAGTACTGCTGCCTCACAGCACCAGGGTCCCAGGTTTGATTCCAGCCTTGGGTGACTGTCTGTGTGGACTTTACACATTCTCCCTGTGTCTGCGTGGGTTTCCTCCGGGTGCTCTGGTTTCCTCCCACAGTCCAAAGATGTGCAGGTCAGGTGAATTGGCCATGCTAAAAAACATCTAAAAATTGCCCATAGTGTTA
>NW_025183757.1:1637-2683 GCF_004010195.1 Chiloscyllium plagiosum | reverse complement strand
ATGGTCCTCAGTACTGCTGTCAGTGCCCATGACGTGTAACACACTGGTCTCCAGTACTGGTGCCAGTGCCCACGACCTGAAACACACTGGTCCCCAGTACAGGTGTCAGTGTCCATGACATTAAACAAACTGGTCTCCAGTACTGGTGTCAGTGTCCATGACCTGTAACACACTGGTCTCCAGTAGTGGTGCCAGTGCCCATGACCTGAAGCACACGGGTCCCCAGTACTGCTGTCAGTGCCCATGACCTTAAACACACTGGTCCACTGTTCTGGTGTCAGTGCCCATGACCTGAAACACACTGGTCCCCAGTACAAGTGTCAGTGTTCATGACCTGTAAGAAACTGTTCCCCAGTACTTCTGTCAGTGTCCATGACCTGAAACAAACTGGTCCCCAGTACTGGGGTCAGTGTCCATGACCTGAAACACACTGGTCCAGTACTGGTGTCAGTGTCCATGACCTGAAACACACTGCTCCCCAGTACTGGTGTCAGTGCCCATGAACTGAAACACAAAGGTCCCCAGTACTGGTGTCAGTGCCCATGACCTGTAACACACTGGTGTCCAGTACTGGTGTCAGTGCCCATGAACTGAAACACAATGGTCCCCAGTACTGCTGTCAGTGCCCATGACCAGTAACACACTGGTCGCCAGTACTGGTGCCAGTGCCCACGACCTAAAACACACTGGTCCCCAGTACTGGTGTCAGTGTCCATGACCTTAAACATACTGGCCCCCAGTACTGGTGTCAGTGTCCATGACCTGTAAGACACTGCTCCCCTATACTGGTGTTAGTCATCATAACCTGAAACACTCTCCTCCCCAGTGCTGGTGTCAGTGCCCATGACCTGTACCACACTCGTCTCCAGTACTTGTTTCAGCGCCAATAACCTGAAACATATTGTTCCCCAGTACTGCTACCAGTGCCCATGAACTCAAACAAAATGGTCCTCAGTACTGGTCTCAGGGCCCATGACCTGAAACACACTGGTCACCAGTACTGGTGTCAGTGCCCATGACCTTATACACACTGGTCACCAGTACTG
>NW_025183757.1:0-907 GCF_004010195.1 Chiloscyllium plagiosum | reverse complement strand
CCAGTACTTGTGTCAGTGCCCATGACCTGAAACACACTGGTCCCCGGTTCTGGTGTCAGTGTCCATGACCTGAAACACGCTGGTCCCCAGTACTGGTGTGAGTGCCCATGACCTGTAACACACTGGTCTCCAGTACTGGTGCCAGTGCCCATGACCTGTAACACACTGGTCTCCAGTACTGGTGACAGTGCCCATGAACTGAAACACAATGGTCCCCAATACTGGCGTCAGTGCCCATGACCTGTAACACACTGGTCTCCAGTACTGGTGCCAGTGCCCATGACCTTAAACACACTGGTCCCCATTACTGGTGTCAGTGTCCATGACATTAAACATACTGGTCTCCAGTACTGGTGTCAGTGTCCATGACCTTAAACATACTGGTCTCCAGTACTGGTGTCAGTGCCCATGTCCTTATACACACTGGTCACCAGTACTGGTGTCAGTGCCGATGACGTGAAACACACTGGTCCCCAGTATTAGCGTCAGTTCCCATGACCTGAAACACACTGTTCCCCAGTACTGGTGTCAGTGCCCTTGACCTGTAAGACACTGGTCCCCAGTACTGGTGTCAGTGCCCATAACCTGTAACACACTGGTTCCTAGTACTGGTGTCAGTGCCCATGACCGGAAACACACTGGTCCCCAGGACTGGTTTCCATGCCCATGACCTGAAACACACTGTTCCCCAGTACTGGTGTCAGTGCCCTTGACCAGTAAGACACTGGTCCCCAGTACTGGTGTTCGTGCCCATAACCTGTAACACACTGGTTCCTAGTACTGGTGTCAGTGCCCATGACCGGAAAAACACTGATCCCCAGGACTGGTTTCCATGCCCATGACCTGTAACACACTGGTCCCCAGTACTGTTGTCCGTGCCCATGACCTGTAACACACTGGTCCCCAG
>NW_025183756.1:0-2683 GCF_004010195.1 Chiloscyllium plagiosum | reverse complement strand
TGTCACTCTAAAAGTGAACGTTAAACAAGAGCTAATTGCAACTCTGTCTCTCCTTTTCCTAAATTATTTGGTATTTACTTCCAAAGCTATAACAATGTACTGATCCAATAAAAGCCCTATTAAATTTATTAATACTCCGTTTTCAACATCAGACAAGGGTTGTCATTCCCACTGTCGATCTCCCTCTGTTTGTGTATCTTCCTGAGTCATCCTCAGTCATCTGATGCTTGGGTGTTTCATATGAAAAAGGTACATTTGGCAGGGAATTTGGTGAAATCAGTACTCCAAGTTGTAGATACTGTTCTTCCTGGCTAACTGTCCAAAACGCCTGTTTTTTATACTCCAAGTATTGGATCGTCTCATTGATTCAATATTGTTAAAATAGTAAAATTCGAATTCAATTTGATGTTTCTTTCTTGGGACTTAATTTACTCTGATTGGCTAATTCGAAATGCTGCCAAAGCAATTGAGGTTTGTAGGTTACAGCCAAAGTTTTCCTCTTAAGTTACATGTTTCAATTATTAGTCATATGGCAGGTGCTTGCCAGCTTTCACTCTCTCCTAAAAGTACATTACACATCTTTAACTTCATAACAACAAAGTCTCTGCCTCTGAAACAAAACAACGATTTGGGGACTCGGCTACCTGTTGAGACTCCAGGCAAAAGTTGCCTCCACAATCATAGATTGGCCTATTCTACCTCTCATCATTTTCTTATTCCTCACGTCTGTGTCAAACGATTTTGGCTTTTAGCAAATCCTTCCCGCCAAGGCTTTTTACTGCTCCGGCCACGGTCTCCTCAATCCATTTTTGATGTTTCTTTCAGCTACTCAAAAGCGGTGCCCGATCCTTGATTCCTTAAACATAAGGAGGTTTCCTTCTTCCTTTGGACGAAAAACTCGTCTGCTTTTTTCATTCAAGGTTTCTTCCACTTAACATCCCTGACCATTCTCAGTGGGACAAAGATTTCCAACACTCGCAACAAGTGTTCCATAAACAGCCTATACATTTCTGTTGTACAGTTCTGGTCGAACAACTGTTCCCAATTTATACTCCCAATTTATACTTGTTTAATAAAAGCGTAATGTCCTCTCCCACAATTAGAAAAGTTGCAGTATTGTCTACTCATAACCCTTGCCATTGCTATGATAAACCTGACGCAGTCGTGGCTAGTTTAAGCGAAATGCTCTCCCACTGAGCGATCTGACACCCGGCTCGGCTCGGTGACTAGCACCAAATCCAACGTGGCCTCCAGCATAGTCGACCTATGTATATATTGAGTCAACAATCCCTCCTTGACACACTTAAAGAAAATGGTTTCATCCCGGCCATCTGCACTCAGGAGGTTCCAAACAATATTGGGGAAATTAAAGTCAGCTGTAACAACAACTGTGTTACATTTGTCCCTTACCTAGTTCTACTGTCCAATCTGTTTTTCCATCTCTCTCTCTCTCTCTCCTGTTATTGGGGTGTCGACAGAATACATAAAATAAAGTGTTTGCTCCTTGCCAGTTACTGACGTCCACCTATGCTGACTCAGTAGACAAACCCTCCTCGGCAACCTTTTTCAATGCAGCTGTGATGCACTCTCTATTTAAGAGTATGCTGCTGAAAAGAATTATCAGGATGTTGCCGGTGTTGGAGAGATTTTGTTTTTAAGTAAGATGGAGACAGACTGACGCTGTTTACTGCATAGTAGAGGAGATTAGGGTGGTTTAGATGATTAGATTCCGTCCAGCGTGGAAAGAGGTCCTTCGACCCAAACAGTCCACACTGACCCTCCGAAGAGTGACCCACCCAGACCCCTTTCGCTCTGCCTAATGCACCTGTAAGTATGGGCAACTCAGCATGGCTACTTCACCTGACCTGCACATCTTCTGAATGTGGGAGGAAACCGGAGCACCGGCAGGAACCCCATGCAGACACGGGGAGAACGTGCAAAAAGCACACAGACTGTCGGCTGGGGCTGGAATTGAATCTGGGACCTGAGTGATTTGAGGCAGCAGTGACCAACTTTGACACTGCGAGCATTGCTCACTTGCAAACTTCAGCGACACGCTTCGTCAGTGGGGGATTGAACCCACGGCTTTGGCATTATTAGTGCCACCCTCCAACCATCTGAGTGCAAGAGGAAGATAATGAGCAGCGTAGACGGGGAGATCGAAATCCATGAAGGAGGAATTAGTGAACATGGGGCATTGATTATATCAGGGTGAGGAGGGTTAGAGGAGATGCGAGGCAAAATGAATCCATCCAGAGAGTGGTAAGAAACTGTAAGGCACTGCCTGTACGTGTTAGAGGAAGAAACCCTGAAGACCTTTAAACAAGTTTTGGGCAATGCATGCAGCACAATGGCTCAGTACTGGAAAATGGGATTCGTCTCGTTAAAATCTTTCTATGTTTATTAACTACCAATACAGTAGAAGCTTTATTTGTATGTGTACATGTATATTTTCAACGCAACTAAAACAATGGACACTTAAAATAAAACATTGCTTCGCGATGTCAATCACAGGTTTTATTAGTTATAATTATTCGTTTGGAGTAGATATACCATCACACATATAAGGCAAATTATAATCGTCTTTATGCTAGTGTTCATTTTTTGAACTTCGATTTTGAAACAGTAGCGCAAGGGAATGGATTACAACTGTGCAATATAGCAACATATTCTAATATGTCAA
>NW_025183755.1:0-2683 GCF_004010195.1 Chiloscyllium plagiosum | reverse complement strand
GGGATACCATTAATTCAATCATCACGGTAATCTAGATTGTGCGCTCTCAACGTGGTCTGCAGAGTCTCTTGTCACTCTTCTAAAGTTCGCTGGGTTTCACGATGTTACGCACTGGAGTTAGAGTGCAGCATGCCTCAGCTCTCTGTGACTGCGTTAAATAGAGTTGCAGTAAAATAACAGCCTTGGTCTGAATGAATCTCTCTGAAAAGTTCATACGACGTGAAGAAAGCTATTAAATTCTTGCCACCATTTTTGCCCTAATACGTAATGGAATTGCTTCCAACAAACTGTTAGACACATCCGTTATTGTCAGTAGGTACTGGTTCCCACTTCGAGTTTTTGGGAGGGGTCCTACACAATCAATAATAGCCCACGTGAAAAGTTCTTCGTAAGTAAGAAATGGCAGCAAAGCTGCTGGTTTTATTACTGCCTGTGGCTTAGCTATCATTTGCCATGCATGATTAGTCTGGTAAAAGTTAAACACATCCTTGTGCATTTCAGGTCAATAGAAATGCTGGATGTAAGTTTGCTCGCTGAGATGGAAGTTTCATTTTCATGTATCTCTGCACCACACGAGGTAACATCATCACCATATTAATATCGTGATGAACCGTCTTAAAACGAACCTTCCAGCTCACTGAGTAAACTTACATCCAGCAATTCAACCTGCGCTACAAATCTTCACAAAATTCGCCAATAGAAATAATTTTGCACTTTCGACTGAGTCTTCTGTGCAACTAGGTGACCACCTACTTGTAGTTCATGTGCTACACATAACATATCATTTCTGTGTGATGCCGGCATCACATTCTGGTGCACGTCTGCCCATTTTTCCTCTGCACTAACTTGCTGTGGACTCCGTTTTAGTCTTAGGATTCTACCTTAAAGATAACAACCCACCGGAATATTCACTGATTAATTTTCCGTGTACCCATCAGCATATATATCTTTTATTGCCCATTATCTCTTGTAAGTCCATTAAGCTTTCAGGATTAAAGACTTTTGCCTGACCCTCTACCTGTTCACAGTTTCTCTGCACCATTATATCAAATAATGCGTCCGCTAATGGAACCTTAATTCTTTCTTCTTTTTCTTTAGATTTGCGTCCTGCTGTGACTTATAAACGTGGGATATTGTTACGATGCAATCTTGAAAAAATCCACTGTAGTTTTCTTTTAACTCCTCAGTTCCCTGGTCTTAACGGGGCTTCTCCACAAGAAGGGGTCTGATTCCGATCTCAGACCCTGCTAAACACTCCCAGGAACAAAGTGTGCTCGTGTAATTGGCATTCTGTCAATCACTCCCATTGTTACTTCCTTTGGACTTGCCTTGACACTCCAGCTTGATCTCAGATTGGGAACGCAACATTTCAGTCCATCTATCCTACAAATTACCGCACTCTCGGGTAAAAGATCAGAAAGAGCGCAAGTAGGTCACCTCTTATTATTACATACTGGTTAGACTCTATAGCTATCAAAATTATAATTTCCTTCACTTCTCCCCGGTTCCGTTTGAGTAATGAACAAGGTGAATTCTTCACAGAGATCTGGCACTAACGCCACAACAAGTGCAGCTTAAGCACTTCACTCTCTTACAGGGTCTCGACTTTGTTTGGTCCTCTCACTAATGCCACTGGTTTAGCTTCTTCTATCACATCTTTTCCCAAAGCACCTTCCTTTCACAATCAGCATTGTGATTTTACTTATTCCCCCTTTACCACAAAGGAAACACTTGAGGCCTTACTTCTCCATTTCAGTCCCTTGGCCTTTTCTGAACCTGCCGTAAACAATTACCAATGTTCTCTACTCTTTGATTTGGAATGAAGGATGTACACATCTCCCAACTTCTATCCTTCACAGGATTAAGTTTCTGCAGAAGCTAAAGCTTGCCTTATGCATTCATGTATATTGCTCTGCGATCTCTGCTGCTCTTCTCAATTCTGAAAGTTTCTTTTCATCCACATAAATTCTTATCATCTCTGAAAGTGAGTAGATAAACTTCTTCAGCAGAATTATCTCTCTTAGAGCCCCAAAGGCATGATATGTTTTTAAAGCCGTACCCAACTTTCAAACTTACTGTTCAATTTTTTTCGCACTCAGCATAATTCTGACCTGGTTCCTTGTTTATGTTTCTGAACCTTTGTCTTTTCGCTTCTGGTACCAATTCATAAGCATTCAAAATACCTGGTTGACTTCTTCATAATCTCTTTACCACGACAGCGCTGCAAATACATCATTAGCTCTAAACTAATATTACCCACAAGTCATCTCTAAACTCCATCTGTCGAGAATTTTTTTCAAATGAAAGAGAAAAGACATCAGCATCTTTCTCATCAATATGTATCAGTGTTAGCTTAATCTCCCTCCTGTTAACTGTTCTTTACTGACTAATTCCCAACGTTTGAAGTTCAAATTCTCTCGCATTCTCTCTCGTTCCGCTATCTCTCCCTTTGCTCAGCGAAGCACCTTCTCTCCTTTTACGTTTTCCTGTCTTTCTGTTGTATTTTCCTCTTTATCACTTGTATTTTCCCCTCTCTGTCTCTTCTTTTTTTCTCTTTTTCTGTCTCTTTTTGTTTATCTTGCTTTGTTATCAATTGTAATTTACGTTTTCCGAACTATATTGTGCTTGACAATATCTCTGACGCAACTATGTATTTGAGTATCACCCTTGATGTTTCAGCTTT
>NW_025183754.1:0-2683 GCF_004010195.1 Chiloscyllium plagiosum | reverse complement strand
CCTTCATCACGAATGAGGCTGAGAGACTCCGGGTTGGAGAGATAAATCATATTAGGCGTACTGCTCACTGTGTGATGTGGCACTCCCTCCTGTGAAGTAGGACATACTTCTAAAGGACTGAACACATGGAAACTGGCCATCCATGAGGCACTGTGGGCTAGCAGCAGCTGCAGCATCAATGGCCTTCCCTCTGTCATAAAGTCAGAAGTGGCCTTCCCTCCATCATAAAGTCAGATGGTTTCAAAATATTCAGCACCATTCACAACTGCATCGATACTGAAGCAGGCTATTCAGCCCATCAAGAGTTTTACACAGGAATAGAATGAGGCCATTCAGCCATTGGAGGCTGTTACTCAGCGATTGGAGCAAATCTTTTAATCTCTCAGACCGCTTACATAGGAAATGGAAGGGAACATTCAGCATTTCAAACCTGCTACACGGGAATACGGAGAGCTGGGTAGACAACAGCAGCGCATTGATCTATAAACCCGGACTAGATATCTGTCCAGCACCGAGAGCTGTGTAAACCACAGCAGTGCATTGATCTATAAACACGGACTAAATATCTGTCCAACACCGAGAGCTGTGTAGACCACAGCAGTGCATTGATCTATAAACACGGACTAGATATCTGTCCAGCACCAGGAGCTGTGCAGAATTCTGCAGTGCACTAATGTGTGAAACAGAAAGAAATATCATTCCAGCATGGGGACCTGCACCGACCACATCATTGCATTATCTATAAACCTCAAACAGATAGTCTGACCAGCACAGCGACCTGTGCAGTGATCACCCGTGAATTAATCTGTAAACCAGGAGCAGTTACCCTCCTGGCATGTAGGGCTGTGTACACCACCCCAGTGCATTGATCTGTCAACCAGGAGCAGTTACCCTCCCAGCATGTAGGGCTGTGTACACCACCCCAGTGCATTGATCTGTCAACCAGGAACAGTTACCCTTCTTGCATGCAGGACTGTGTACGCCACCCCAGTGCATTGATCTGTAAACCAGGCGCAGTTACCCTCCCAGCATGTAGGAATGTGTACACTACCCCAGTGCATTGATCTGTAACCCACGATCAGTTACCCTCCCAGCATGTAGTGCTGTGTACACCACCCCAGTGCAATGCTCAGCATCACTGTGTTAGATCACTGCCCAGCGTGGATAACCTTGCAGCCTCGGCTGGAAGTGACAGGATGTGCAGCTCCCACCCATTTACAGCTCCATATCTCCATTGTGTCATGATAAGGGGGTGCTGTGGGTGTGAACAACACTGCCAGAGAGAGATGGCAGGGGAATCAGTTTAAATATCACCACATGGGAGGGGTTTGGGAAATAGATGGAGAGGGGGCGACTGAGAGACAGTGTTATGGAAGGATATGTTCCCAGGTTGCAGAATGCTGAAAAAGTAGGCACTTCGATAACATCCTGTATCATGAGCCAGACTTCCGAGGAAAGATGGGAAAAAGGAATATTTTTGTGTGGTCTGATGAGCCTTTGTTCTGCATTTTTGTAACTGGAATTGGTTTCAACAGAATCTATGACTCATTGGGCAGATTCTAACAATAATTTATCTTTGTTTGATTTTCCTTGAGTTTGACAGACGGACCGTCTGCACGAGGCTGAGCTATCTCCTGGTGCTATCACTTCGAACTTACCTCATTAATTACCCACCCCACCCCATGATGTCCCTCTCATTCAATACTAGCCCGATTCTCCCATCCATCATGGCGTGTGGTACTCATCATCGCCCGGAAGCCCCTGGATATTCCGTAATCCCTGGCGCTGGTGCCATCTTTAAAAGGCCAATGGGCACACGGTTGAGCTTTCTCAGTTCGGAGCTATCCTGTACAGTTTACCTCGAGCATGGCAGATAAGGGACACATACACCACGGTTTGTCGACAGGGGCACGGAGGGCCTGGTGGAGGGGCTAATATAGAGGGGGGCCATACCACCCAGACCTACCGAGCATGGTCTGAGCTCACCTCCCAGCTCAGTGTAGTATCTGCGGTCTGAAGAAATGTCCAGCAAGACAGGACAAGCATCAATAACCTTCCCTGCTCTGTCAGGATAAGGGTCACCGTATTGTCTCTGCTCCCTCACAGTCACTGTATATCTATTACAGCACCGACCCCCGAACAAGGCTCATGGTCCACCACTCTCACTGCCGCATGCAGCACCTTCTCTTTCTGTCTCTGTCTCTGTCTGTCTCTCTGTCTCTCTCTCTCTCCCTCCACTTTACCTCCCTTCACGAAAAAACACTGCATGGATGAAACACTGTGGACTGACTCCCTCCGAACCCCTCATCATGACCCCCTCCCCACCTGCACTAATACTAACAGCAGAGCCACCCACTCCCACCCTCCCACCCTCCCTTTCTCCCATTCCAGGAGAAACAGCCTGGAATAGGACAGAAAGGGCCAAGCCGGGTGGTGGAGTGCCCGATATCCGTTCCCTCACACCCCCTCCCCCTGCCATGTTGGGAGGAACCTGGTACAAGCCGGAGAGGACAGGGACGCCTCGTGTGGAGATTCTGAAACATCCACATCCCTCCGACCGAGTAAGGAGCAATGTTTAGTAAAGGGCAATTCTCACTTTAAACCCACTGGCAGCTCGTTTTCCCCCGGCACAATTTAGAAGCCGTGATGACCCTGATGCCATCTCCCTTTTGTGTCGTGCTGG
>NW_025183753.1:0-2683 GCF_004010195.1 Chiloscyllium plagiosum | reverse complement strand
ACAGGCCGCATACTTGCAGAACATTTCAGAGAATACCTCTGCGACACCCGGACCAACCAACCAAACACCCCATGGCTCAACACTTCAACTCGCCCTTCCACTTCACAAAGGACATGCAGGTCCTTGGACTCCTCCATCGCCAGACCATAGCAACACGACGACTGGAGGAAGAGCGCCTCATCTTCCACCTAAGAACCCTCAAACCATAAGGGATGAACTCAGATTTCGCCAGTTTCCTCATTTCCCCTCCCTCCACCTTGTCTCAGTCCCAACCCTTGAACTCAGCACCGCCTTCCTAACCTGCAATGTTCTTCCTGACCTCTCCGCCCCCACCCCTACTCTGGCCTATCACCCTCACCTTAATCTCCTTCCACCTATCGCATTTCCATCACCCCCCCCCCCCCCCCCCCAAGTTCCTCCTCCCTAACTTTTATGTTAGCCTGCTCGGCACACGTTCCTCATTCCTGAAGAAGGACTCATGCCCGAAACTTCGATTCTCCTGCTCCTTGGATGCTGCCTGACCTGCTGCGCTTTTCCGGTAAAGTAGGTAATGTAACCGCCATCCCCTGTCTCTTTCAGCACAGTGTCTGCCAGTGAACCAGGTATAACAAGAGAATCTCCGATCTTTATTTTGAAGTTCACGTATTTGTCGGGCGGCGTGGTTATCACTGCTACCTCACAGCGCCAGGGTCCCAGGAACGATTTCAGCCTTGGGCGACTGTCTGTGTGCAGTTTGCACATTCTCCACATGTCTGCGTCGGACTCCTCTGCGTGATCCGGTTTCCTCACACAATCACAAAGGTGTGCAAGTCAGGTGAAATGGCCGTGCTAAATTGCCCATAGTGTCAGATGCATTAGTGGGAGGGAAATGGGTCTGCGTGGCTTACTCTTCTGAGGGTCGGTGTGGACTGGTTGGGTCGACGGGCCTGTTTCTACACTGTAGGGAATCTAAACTTACATGCCTCCTCAATATCGTCTTGGACAATTTCGGTCCTGGGCCGTTCTCACCACATAGTTGGGGTTGCCCAGCTAGCACATCCCAGCAGTGGGTGGAAAACAAACACTTGTCTGATGGATAAACACACTTAGACGACACCTGAAACTGACAAGACATGCAGTCAGCAACCGCAAATCAAGCAGACACATCCAAAGCAAATGCTTAGAACTAACAAGACAGAAAAATAAGTG
Source organism: Chiloscyllium plagiosum (assembly GCF_004010195.1). Classification (NCBI taxonomy): domain Eukaryota; kingdom Metazoa; phylum Chordata; class Chondrichthyes; order Orectolobiformes; family Hemiscylliidae; genus Chiloscyllium; species Chiloscyllium plagiosum. The sequence goes on along the minus strand of NW_025183753.1, from coordinate 1,495 downwards.
AACTGTTGGAGCCTCTGGCAATTTCCTTCGAGCTGAGGAATCTCTTAGGATTGATGGAAAAAATTTAATCAGCAGTTTCTCATTCTATTTTTCCAGGCTTCCCTTGCCCGTCCGGCTCTCCCCTGGCTGGATCCAGGTTACGGCACAAGCTCTGGCCGTGATTAATACAATCAAGACACAATCAAGCATCCAGCAGCATCAATCAGTTCTAGAATGGGATCAGGGGGTTCCAGCTCTCTTCGTGGGTATGTGAGAATGTCCCTTTCCTTGGCAGTAAGGTGATACCATTGGTGCTCTCCAGAGATGAGCAAGGTATTCTGGTGCATCCCTGGCTGACCTGAGCTTCATGTGGCTTTGATATCACTGGGGTATTAGATTTCACGTCAACCTTTGGGACAGCTGTGTTTATCGGGACGATGAAGCTTATTGGTAGTTTGTCTTGGGAAGTGTAGTCCCTGGTTTGTGAATGACTGTGGTCATGTATGGTTTCCCTTGTCAGGGAGAAAGTGAGGTCTGCAGATGCTGGAGATCAAAGTTGAAACTTTATTGCTGGAACAGCACAGCAGGTCAGGCAGCATCCAGGGAACAGGAGATTCGACGTTTCGGGCACAGGCCCTTCTTCAGGAAGTTTCCCTTGTCAGCCTGTTTGGTCAATGCTGAGGCATTTTGGGTGTTCCTTGTATGGCTTGGACAGGCTTGATTTTCTGTGTTCTTATTGGCCATGCTGTGTGTAGGCAGCTTTGCAAGTTATTTCCCATACTTTTGAAAAATAAACTTTAAGATCTTCAAAGGTTTTAAATTCAAAATTTTAATTCAACATCAACCTGTTCACATGGGGACAAGCCACTCAGCTGTTCCATGACGGGAAGGTATTCACTCGGGGATCAATCCTAATGGCTTCAACAAAGGGAGAGAAAATATGTCTGCTGTTTGGTCAGTGATGATCTTCACAACCCCGCCTCATTTCACCCAATCGACATGACACTGGAGAGACACCATTCTTCTGCTCTGTGTATGAAAAGGAATTTATTAAATCAGCAAAGCTTCAGATAAAGAAGAATGGGCACACTGTAGAGAGACCTGCACTGAGTGTGGAAAGAGATTCACCTGGTCATCTCTATTCAGTGAGCACGCGCATATTCACACGAGCGAGAAACATTTACTTGCTCCTTGCCTGGGAAGTGATTCACTCGGATCTCCAGTCTCAGCAGATATGGACTTGTTCCCACAAATGAGAGAAAATTTTAATGGTCTGAGTTTGAAAAGAGTTTAAGGAGTAGCAATGATGTGATGGAACACCAGAAAACACATGAGAATCCCTGCAGTGCAGCAACAGGTCCTTCGGCCCAACAAGTCCACACAATCCCTCCAAAAAGCACTCAAGCCTATTATCCTCCCTTATATTTACCCCAACTATTAACCTACGGTATAGGTAATATATCATGGCCAATTCACCTAACAGGCGCACCGTTTTGTCTTGTGGGATGAAATTTGA
>NW_025183752.1:0-2683 GCF_004010195.1 Chiloscyllium plagiosum | reverse complement strand
TCAACATCATTGTTCACAACATTGGACACAAATGGGGAGAGTTAAAGTGATGGCGTCACCAATGAATTAATTAAAATTTGATGAAGAAATGTATCTGACTCTCTCTGTCACTGTCTGTCCCTCTTTTTTTAAAGTGATAAAATACCGCCCTCTGCTGGTCTCCCAGTGTCACAGTACAAGCAGCAGATTTTTTTTCTCTGGGACACTTTGCTCCTGTCCCTCTACATTCTATTATTTCTGACAGTCTCACAATGCCCTGAATGACGCAAGCGGCTGCGCAGTGACGTCACAAAAAGGATGGCCACAACCAGCGGGGAAAGTCTGACACCGAGGAAGCGAGAGGACGCAACAGGTGACTCGTGCCAGGGCCGTGAGGTGAGGGAGAGCGATCCCCTCTGGCCGCCACAAGAGGAACCAGCAACCACTTTCTGAATGAAAGCAGCTAGATATTTTTGGAGAACTAGGTCGTTTATTCTCATTTCATCATTCTGTAACAAGGCAGCACCCACCCCCTAAAATACTTCAATACTATAGTACAGGAAATGTATAAATGTTAGGAACCACAGAATGATGAAAAGGTTTAACATTGTTGCTTGGACAGAATTTCAGCAGTGGCCCTGTTTTCTGCCTCCCTCCATTTTCAAATCGAAAAGTTACATTTGTTGCTTCCGAGTTTAAAAGAACCTTCTCTGAATTTAATGAAGGAAAACAAAAGAAGTGGGAGAGCAATAGTGATAAGGGGATTGCATTGTTCGGGCATCAGGTAGATGTCTGTGACAGTGCAGATGCGACACCAGGTAGCACGCTGCCTCCCTGAGTCTGGGATGTCACTGAGTGGCTGAAGGACAGTCTGAAAAGGGTACGAGCAAATATAAGATGTGGCAACGGTTGGAGCCTTGAAAACAGTATATAGGAAGCTGTGAGATCAATTCACAACACAGGGTTAAATACAGAGTAAAGTTCCCTCCATGATGCCTAACCAAACATTTTGAAGATATGTATAATCTGAGAAGTGATAGAAATTTAACTCACTCTCAACTATTACCACAGAAACACACGTGCATACGCGCGCACACACACACACACACACACACACAGTAATTCTCGATTGTTATCCAAGAGGGTTCCCATTTTCAACGAAAATAGATTTATTCCAGAACTTCATCACAGAGTTCTTTACTGGATTGTTTCTGTTCAGTTTGGATTCTAAATTATATTCCTGATTCGGAACATCCCCATGGACAATTTTCCTCAACCCATGTGCTATGTCCTGCTCACAAAAACTGCATTTGATTCCAATACCGTATGTTGTTTGATACAGGAACCTTTCTGTGTCGGGAGGATTGAGGCTTGAGTCCGACCCAGGTGTGTGAATGTCCTGTTTGTCTGACATCCAGGATTGTTTAATGAAGCTTTGATGTTTGGAAATCCCGATCTGTACATTTTACAGTCCTTTAGTAGAACTGTATTTATTTTCAGTCAAGTACTCCTTTAATCTGGATCTTATTAATTGATTCAACATCATTGTCCGCAACCTTGGACACAAATCGGGAGAGTTAAAGTGATGGTGTGACCAAATATTTGGACAGTTTGGCAATTATGACCAGGAGTTGGGCCTTGGGAGTTGAGACGTTTTACTGTGATCGTACAGGGGGTATGGACACCATGAAGCATCTCCAAAATGATAACGGATGAATGTGGCAATTCACAGATATTCTGGGTGAGCAGAGCGAAACAGGCAGACACACTGAGTAAGGAACAGAGAGTGACAGAAGGATTTTGAGATTTCCAAAAGGCATCTGCTCAAGTCAGTCTTGATCTAAAAACTGAGTATACTATTGGTGAAACTAGTTTATAAGTAAATTGTGAAGTGGAAGTAAGCTGCTGTCAAACAGATCGATGTAGCGATGGTAAGTGAATGGGCAAAGCTCTGTTCATTACAATACAAAGTGGAGAGTGTCAGGGAGAATCGACAGAGACTTCACTTCATATGGGGAGATGTTACAGGACTCTGGCGTAGAGAGGGATCTGTGTGTCCTGGGATATTAAAACACATTGAGTTAATCTGCAGGGGCAGCAAGGTATTAGCAAGGCAAAGGGATGATGTTTTCGTTTGTTCATCGGACGTGAGCATCACTGGCTGGGCTCAGCATTTATCCCTCATTCCCATCAGCCCTTGAGAAGATGGTAGTGAACTGGCTTATTGAACTGATGTACTCCATAACTTTATTTGTGGAGAAACTGAATGTCGCAAAAATTAAACTGCAGCTTTTTGTATTCCCAGTCCCAATTTCAAACTTAACTGTTTGGGTGGCACAGTGACTCAGTGGTTAGCATTGCTCCCTCAGAGTTCCAGGGACTCGTGTTTGGTTCCAGTATCGTGCGACTGTAAATGGAGTTTGCAAGTTCTCCCCGTGTTTGCTTCGGGTTCTTTCGGCTGGTCTGGTTTGCTTCGACATGTGCGGGTTAAGTAATATTGGCCGTGCTAAATTGCCCATAGTAATCAGACATGTGAAGGTGAGGTGCATGAGTCAGGGAAATGTACAGTGTTAGGGCAGGGGAATTTCACACCGCTGGTATTATATATTCATTTACTCTACTCTGAGTGAGAGACTGGAATTCCATGTGTTGTCAGCAAGCTGATGTACAGCAGAACAAAGTCTTTAAGTTAATTGAGGGGAGC
>NW_025183751.1:1394-2683 GCF_004010195.1 Chiloscyllium plagiosum | reverse complement strand
GTGTCCAGGTATTATTCACCATGATCGTACCCAACTGTTGCAGCCTGCAATCCTAACCACCAGTATCCCGAGATATATCAAGGTGAGTGCGGTTAGGACTACAGCCGATGTGAGAGGAGCCGAATTCGTTAATGACAGGCGGTGAGAATGTCGTGGTATGGCCTGTTCCTTCACATTTACGTACGTGTGGTCCCTGTCAATGTCCCCTCTATCTCCACAGCATGTGGGATGGAATTATGATATCCCATCCAAATACCTTTTTTAATATAATTCCGATACTTTCGACTTCAAAGATCCCTCTCCTAACTGTGTCACTTGGGATAATTGGAATCCCTCGCACCAAGTGGTCGGCACGGTGGCACAATGGTGAGCACTGCTGCCTCACAGCTCCAGAGACCCGGGTTCAACTCCCGACTCAGGCGACTGACTGTGTGGAGTTTGCACGTTCTCCACGTGTCTGTGTGGGTGTGCTCCGGTTTCCTCCCACAGTCCAAAGATGTGCAGGTTAGGTGAATTGGCCATGCTAAATTGCCTGTAGCTTAAGGTAAGGGGTAAATGTAGGGGTATGGGTGGTTTGCGCTTCCGCGGGTCGGTGTGGACTTGTTGGGCCGAAGGGCCTGGTTCCACACTGTAATGTAATGTAAAATAAAATGTAAGCCCAGTGTCCCACCGAGAGTGTCCTTCCAGCTGTTACTAACCCAGCCCTTGGTGAGCTGCTGTAACTGACAGTGAGACATGTTGGTGTGGGTGTTCTCCTGGAACAAATATTTCCGCTGTTTGTCACTAATCCGGGATGGGACTTTTCTCGAGCAGTGAGGACCGCTGCCTTCATTTCAACATGGATGCCCCTCCCTCACTGTTGTCCCTCAGGGAGGGCCGAATAGCCTGGTGGACAAAGTCACATGGTGATTAATTTAGTTTGTTTGTCAGCATCCAGTCCGTGCATGACAGACTGTCGGTCTATCTCATCCAAAAATATATCTGGGTTTGAGACAGGATCAAACAGAGTGGTCTTTTTGATGCTGCCCACCAGCTGGGTGGCTGGAAAGGCTGTTGTGTACGGAGTGAGACCATCAGCTGTCTGACACTGGGTAACCACAGGATTCATTGAATCTGGGTCCGTCTGTGGGTCAGCGCTGGGGGCAAAAGGTGCAGTTACCTGGGACTAAGGCAGTGGGAGTCCCCATCCGTGGGCGGGTGTGGATGTGTCAGTGTGGAGCCTGTCATTATCTCCCTGGGGAGGTAGAACACCAAAGGCACACATTATCCCACTCTGGGAGGAGCCCTGG
>NW_025183751.1:0-1253 GCF_004010195.1 Chiloscyllium plagiosum | reverse complement strand
GGCTATCAGCAGTGGAGTGAGCTTTCCAGCTTCCTTCCCCAGTTCTCTATGGGCTTCTCACCACAGCTCCTGTGCCAGGAATCCTTCGCTGCAAGGCCAGGCTGGCTTCCTGCCAAATTCTGCAGGACTGTTTCACATTTGTACCGGCTTGTGTTCGTGTTGCTTTGGCTGATTCTGAATTATGGGACACCTGGGTATGTTCATAGAGTCATAGAGTTCTACAGCATGGAGACAGGCTCTTTGGCCCAAACTGGTCCATCCACACTAACCCTGTTTCCCTGCACTTGACCCATATCCTTCCAATACATTCCTCTCCATGTATTTGTCCAAGTGCCTTTTAAATGTTATTAAATGTATACTCCTTGACCACTTGCGCGGGTAGTTCATTCCGTATGAGTATACACTCTGGGTATGCGTTGTCCCCCAGGTTCCCTTTTAATCTTTCCCCTTTCACCTTTAACTGATGCCCTTTCGTCCTCGATTCCCCAAGCCTTGGATAAAGACTGAGTGCACTCACCCTATCCATGCCTCCCATGATCTTATACACCTCTATAAGGACACCCGTCAGTCTCCTACACACTAAAGAAAATGTCCCAGCTTGTCCAACCTCTCTCAATAACCGTCTAGTTGAGTTCTGGCAATATCCTTTTAAGTTTCCTCTGCACTCTTCCAGTACAATAACATCCTTTGTATAGCAAGCTGGACAAAACTGAACACAACATTCCAAGTGCGGCCTCACCAACATCCTGCACAACCTCAACAGAACTTCCCAACTTCGATATTCCATGCCCTGACTGATGAAGGGCTCAGTGTCCCAAAAGCCTTCTTCACTGCCCAGTCTTCCTGTGACTCCCCTCTCAGAGAGCCGTGCTCCTGGAATCCAAGGTCCCTCTGTTCCACTACACTCCTTCAGGCCCTACCATTCAACATGAAACCCCTGTCTTGATGTGACTTTCCAAAATGCTCGATCTCGCCCTTGTCTATATTAAACTCCATTTGCCATTTCTCAGCCCAATTCCCCAGCTGATCAAGACCCTGTTGCAATTGCTGAGAACCTTCCTCACTTATTTTTGTGTAATCTGCACACTTTCTAATCATGCCTGAAACATCCTCATCCAAATCATTGATATCGATAACAAACTGCAATGGGCCTAGCACTGACCAGCTCAGTGGCACAGTGGCTCAGTGGTTAGCACTGCTGCCTCACAGCACTGTGGATTTGGGTTCAATTCCAACCTCACAGGATGCTCTGT
>NW_025183750.1:1606-2683 GCF_004010195.1 Chiloscyllium plagiosum | reverse complement strand
CCTAGGTGGTAGCTGGTGGCGCACGGCGTTGCTGTGGTTGGGGGAGGCATGATTCTTCTTCTCGTATTACCCTGTCTAACTCCCTGTATTCAGTTTTTAATTCAGAAAAATATTTCCCGACTCCAGGCAGTGGTGGTTCCACAACATGGGACGCGGGAACTTAAAGTGATGTTGCTGCGAAAGACCAAGGATTTCCCGGGCCCTTGAGGGAAGGGGGGGCTTATCTTGGTCAGGCACATCTTAAAGAAAGAAAAGGGTGGAATTGTGAGAGGTAATTTCGGTTTAAACTTTAAGATGTGCCTGGACCACGGACTGGTCTATAATAAAAGACAAAACTTTTGTTTCTTTTCTAGAACATTTTATATACTCAAAAGTAGAATAGTTTAAGTTGTGCAGAATGCTGACAATTTGTGAACAGAGTAAAAACAAGCAGGCTAGTTTAAATTGTGCAGAATGCTGACAATTTGTGAGCAGAGTAAAACAAACAAGCCCTTGATTGATAAACCATTGACACAGGCGGGAAGGATGAGTCCTTGACTGATAAGACTCCAGGATGGGGGAACGACTTGAGACATCTGTTTCAAATTAAAGCCTTTGACTGATAAGACTACAGGGTGAGAAAAACAACAAACTTTGGAGACTCTGGAGCCTTTTGTTGCAGACTTTGTGATAAAAATAATGATGTTTTTAAGAATGTGAACCTCATGGCTTGTTGGAGCCAAGGAGAGGAGGGACTTGTGCTGTATATAATGGGAGACTTTGTAAGCCTCAGCGCGCCTTTTCTTTAAGGGTGCCCGACTCTGCAGACTTGACTTGTTAATAAAACTTTGTTTTCCTGAATTTGTCTAGAGCGATTATTGAGAAGCGATTTTCGTTTCTAACAATAGGATCGTGGATGATTCAACAATCCATTTGGGAGCTGAAACTAGGACAATACAGAGACAGAGAATCAAATTATTCTGCCATGAGGAATCATCAGACGAAAGCGCACACACACACGGACACACCCACACACACACACACAGACACACCCACACACACACGGACACACACACACAGACACACACACACATACAC
>NW_025183750.1:0-861 GCF_004010195.1 Chiloscyllium plagiosum | reverse complement strand
CACAGCAGCCCCTACCACCACCCCACTCTCTCAGCTCTATCTCTCTGCTGCTGCAGCTCCTCTCTCTCTCTCTCTGTCCTATATCTCTCCCTGGGATTTCCGTCTTACTGTCTGCCTGAACTTCTCTCCCTGCCTTTCTCTCCCCATTTTCACCTTGTATCTGTCTGACATTGTATTTCTCTTCCTGGAGCTTCACTCTCTCTCTCTCTGTCTTGCTCTCTCTCAGTTCTTCTCACTTCCTCTCCCCTTTCCCCCCCGCCTGTCTTTGTCTTGTTCTCTCCCTCCCTCACGCTGTCTGTCCGTCCATCTCTCTTTCTCTCCTGTAGTTTCTCTCCCTCTTTCTCCCTGGACCCCTCTGCACTGTCCGAGTGACTGGGGAAGAGGCATTGGGAAGAGTTTGCCTCAGTGCCTGGTCTCTCCCAGGATTTAACCCGACTGTGGGGAGGGGGTGAATGGAAGGAACATTAAATACTTTTCTGAGTGCGTCTGAAAAAGAGAAAAAAAGAAAGAGAAAGAGAGAGTGACAAAAAGAGAGAGAGACATGGAGAGAGTGGAGATGGAGAAAGTGGAGAGAGAGTTGAAACTTTATTGCTGGAACAGCACAGCAGGTCAGGCAGCATCCAGGGAACAGGAGATTCGACGTTTCGGGCACAGGCCCTTCTTCAGGAATGAGGAAGAAGGGCCTGTGCCCTTCCTCATTCCTGAAGAAGGGCCTGTGCCCGAAACGTCGAATCTCCTGTTCCCTGGATGCTGCCTGACCTGCTGTGCTGTTCCAGCAATAAAGTTTCAACTTTGATCTCCAGCATCTGCAGACCTCACTTTCTCCTCAAAGTGGAGAGAGAGTAATGGGCAGTGAGAGTC
>NW_025183749.1:0-2683 GCF_004010195.1 Chiloscyllium plagiosum | reverse complement strand
TGTTATTGAGAATGAAATCACTCAAAACCATTTCCCCTGGAGGAGACACATCCCTTGTCTGCCTGACACCAGGCTCCCAAAGTAACTTCCCGACTTGGAATTTGGTCACAGCAACAGATCAATGAGGAACATCCTCCGAGCACCCCTGAGGAGGTGAAGCCTACTTGATCATATCAGAAACGTGACCAAGGTGGAGAAGGCTCATTGAGGAAGGCACTGAACACATGGAGAGACTTCATCAGGAGCACGCAGAGATGACACTAAAACCCCAGAAGGCATTCAAAGGTCCCCAGAAAGCAACATTTACCCATCCCTTGAAGCACCAAATTGTGGCAGAGTCTGAGGATCATACACTTGACTTAGCAGCTTTCTCAGAATCTGTCAACACTGTGATCCTGTAAAACCGCCTACGAAGGACATCATTCAAACTGCTCATATCTAGATGAATGAACACAGGTGAATCTCCAATTAATGGCCAGTACCTAAAAGGTAGGAAGTTTAGATGGGATGTGAGAAAAAGCCATTTCACCTAGGCCAGGGGCAGGGTACAACTCTGAAACTCTCTGTCTGTAAGAGTGGTAGAGGCAGGAACCTCCCATGAGGTACTTGAGATGCCAAGGGAAACAAGGCCATGGGCCAAATGCTGGAAAACAGGGTTAGAGTAGTTAGGTGGCTGTTTTTAACAAGGGCAGACGTGATCAGGCAAAGAGCCTTTTTCCTTTAGCCTAATGCTGTACACCTTTATGTCTGTATGTCTGTGTCACCTGATCACAAATAACCATTCACTGACAAGGAAGTAGAAGCTCCGCCTCTAGAAGGTCATACCAGAAACGTTAGTGTTTGCTGTCCATCAAAACTGTTGCAGATTCTCAGGGTCCTACTCTCTGAATGAACAACAATAAATAATGATCCAAATTAGCCTACGTGGAAAGCTTAGGTCCATGAGTTCAATGTGACACAAAAGCCTCAATTGAATTGGCAGTGGAAAATCTCCCTTTAGAGTTTGAATTAAGAACAGAGAGAATTTTTAAAGCCATTTATGTGTCTAAAACCACTGAAATGTTAACACAAAACGATCAACTCCCCCAAGGGATTAATAGCTCCTCAGAAAAAATGCAAATCGTTGAAGAACAGATACCAAAATTAACTTGGGTAGATTTAAAACCCAAGTCGTGTCTCTGACTGCAACACAGGAGGGAAGAAATATGGGTTTTCAACATATAAATCAAAGTACTACAATTTACTAACAGCTATTATGTTTCTTTTAAAATGAAAATGCTGAAGTATAATTAAAATACCATTAAAAGATTTGATAAATTTCCATTTAAAGCTCCATCATTAATTTTGGATATAATTGGCATTTTATTGCTGCTTTGATTAGATTTGTAGTTTAATATCTCATGTTAGTGAAAATGCAGGGAAATTTTAATCATGATATTAAGTATCTGCAATCTCCCTTTTGAAAAATTGGGTGAGTTATAATCCAACCATAAATTCTACTGCTACCAAATGACATTGAAAATTTGCGCAGGGGGCTGAGGTATTTGTTACAAATCCTCATAGAACAGAAAATCGCAGAAGTTTGGTACTTCCTGTGGCCAACTCATAGCTCCTGCCATGAGGTAGATTTGTCTCTGTGCCTTTCAGCTCAAAGCATTTGTTCACAATTTTACTGGAAATGTGTGACAATAATGGCACAGCAAGAGACAACAGGGTATCTGGGCCTGAGTGAACAAGCAATGGAATTTATAAAGTAGGGAAAGCAAATGGAAGAAGAACTGAGCAGATAGGTGAACTAAGGTTGGGGAAAATCAATGTTAAATATTTTCAAACAAACCCGTCAGACAATAACCTGGTGTTGTGTGATTTTTAACTTTGCTTAATAAGGTGCAGCATGAGAAATAAGAGAGGGTAGGAGAAGGGTCAGATTAAGAGTGAAAGAAAAAAAGGGTCAGAGATGAAAAGTTACCGGGCCATCAATGAATAACTAACGGTGAGTGTCACTAACACGTCATGTTTGCTGTCTCTGAAGACAGGTTCTTGGTTCATCTTCTGCTGATGCCTCATCCTGAGCCATTTTCTTGGCAGTTTCCTGTTGCCACTGTTTGATGGTTTGCCATTTGACCTTTCTAAAATTTCCCACAAAAAGTCAAAATTTGAAGGAGTGAGCTTCAAATTGGGAACAGCTAATTTTCTGATCCATAGAAATTGATGATAATTAACAATTATTTCAACATTAAAAAGGTACTAAACCAAAATAAACAAAGACTTGTGGATGCTAGAAATCAGAAACGAAAACAGAAATTGCTGGAAAGTTCCACAGTTGTGGAAGTATCTGTGGAGAGAGAGCAGAATTAACATCTTCGGTCCAGTGACCCTTTCTCAAAACCTTCTGAAGGAGGGTCACTGGACCCGAGAAATCAATTCTGCTTTCTCTCCACAGATGCTGCCAGACCCGCTGATTTTTTCCAACAATTTCTGTTTCTGTATTAGGAAAGTGCTTCTGCTGCTAATTGGTCCTAAATATCTGGTTGGTTTATTTATATGTAGAAAATTATGACATGAAAGGTTGCACCAATAAGGTAGATCAGGGAATGTCGCTTTCATGGAGTTAACAACAGAGCAACAACATCAATGTCAACAGTAATGTTTGGGAACTTGTATTTGCCTGAGCTATTGTTCT
>NW_025183748.1:0-2683 GCF_004010195.1 Chiloscyllium plagiosum | reverse complement strand
TTTACTGCTCCTCGGATGCTGCCTGAACTGCTCTGCTCAGCACCACTAAACCAGAATCTGGACCCCATCACATCACTTTGCCCCACAATCGTGGTATCTGGCTGTGTACAAGGAGGAGTGGCACAGTCTGTACTGAGATGCACTGGGGCCCTAAATCACATGGTAAAGACTAAAATCGCCAGAGCATTGAGAGCCCCACCACATTGTTTGCATGTTCTATTGTTTTTACTCTGTTCCTGCCTTCCCTTGCTTTTTCTTAATAAAATTGTTATTACGCACACCTGCACAAGCTGTGAAATGAACTCAGGCCTCTCGATCCAAGATTCTGGATATTTTCACCATATCACAAGGCATCGACTCTAACTTCCCTTGTCCGTCAGCCTGCTGAGTCATGCCTGAATCAACTCTTCAATTGGGAGGAAGGGGCGGAACAGGAGGACCGAGCAGTGACCGGTCCGCCAACCAGAGTGAGTGAGGAGCGGGGCCAAAGCATTCTCGGGGAGTGAACGCTTCAGGATTAGTTAGAAAGCAAACAATTTTGTAGGATTGATCATCCTCACTACATAGTGGAGCATTAAACCTCTCTCATGAATCAATGTGAGATTTTTAAGAAATAGTTGAGATGTAAATCTGATAACCTACATTAGGGAGATTTAAACAATCCTTAGATATACACAATCCTTAGATAGTGGGCGGCACGGTGGCACAGTGGTTAGCACTGCTGCCTCACAGCGCCAGAGGGTTCAATTCCCTCCTCAGGCGACTGACTGTATGGAGTTTGCACGTTCTCTCTGTGTCTGTGTGGGTTTCCTCCGGGTGCTCCGGTTTCCTCCCACAGTCCAAAGATGTGCAGGGTCAGGTGAATTGGCCATACTAAATTGCCTGTAGTGTTAGGTAAGGGGTAAATGTAGGGGTATGGGTGGGTTTCGCTTCGGCGGATCGGTGTGGACTTGTTGGGCTGAAGGGCCTGTTTCCACACTGTAATCTAATCTAAACATGGGTGATTTTGCAATAGTGTAGGGGGACGAGCTGAGAATAATTCACAGGTCGGTTTACACAACTCAAGTAAGAAACTTATTTTCAAACTCCCAGAACGATTGGTAATTTACATATCTGGCTAGTATGGTTAAATTGGACCGAACAATCTATTTACAAATTAACTACTTCAATGACTGTAACTCGACAGAGCAATTGTTAATGACTACTACTTCACCCATGATCCTGTGCAGATATGAATATTCTCTATAAACTCACTGATAACCTCCTACGCACGCGCAGTTTGGTTTCTATGTGGAGCATGCGCACTGTCACATTGGTCAGGACACAGAGAGACAGAGAGAGAGAAATATGGAGCTGCTTTTTCCGGCAGCGGCTGCGATCGGCTTCAGAGAGCCTCGCTGGGAGAAAGGAGCGGAGAGATTTCACAAGTCCTGGATACAGGTTAAAAATAACTCGAAAAAGACTCTCCAGGCCCGTTTAAGGAGGCGGCGGTCTCTGATCAGGGAAGTGGCCGCATTTGTTTGAGGGAAGAGGGAGCGCGGGCCTGAGGGCCGCCATCTTGAGAAGGTCACGGTGCAGGAGGGTGGGGCTCTCGGGGTCTGTAGAACAATCCGAGGAAAGGGAAGACCCATTGTTATTGAGTAATTCCACGAACACAGTTTCACTGGAGGGTCCCGCAGGATTATCCTCTCTTAGTCCTGCTGTGATGTTTCACCCAATCAGAACCAGCAGCTCTCCTCCTCTCTCAGCTCCCCTTCTATTTGAACCTGTGTCCAGAGAGCACTTGCTGAGTTTCTGGATAAATTGTCACACAATAATGCCACTATGCCATCACTTCACCTGCTCACAGTTTGTATATCCCAGTGCAACATAAATCAAAACCCTTTCTTCCTGCACAATTGTTTGACCCAGCATTCTGGTGATGTGACTCTCCATGTGGTATCCTCACTGTAAGGGTCTAATTGCTGTCTCTGTCAGCGTCTCTCACTCTTGAAGCTACTCCAGATCATGAGCCAACAGAATTCTCCACTCGAGAGATGAAGCAGCACAGGTCAGGAATGTAGACTGGGATTTTCCAGATCTTTGTGGGCTCAATGCCATTCTATATGTGTAACCCTCAAAGCATTAGTCTAATTTCCCATTCTGCCTATTTCTGTGTCTTCTACAGGTACTCATGGAGTTCCTTACTCAATAGACTTGCCAACTGCTGGTTGGGACGATGGTTGGTCAGCCAGAAAGACAAAGTCAGGGAGGTCGGATGTCTTCAGGTAAGATCATTCCAGTGCACAGAGCAGAAAGTAATAAGGGGGATCCAAACATCAGCTAACAAGACATGACATAGAGAAAGTGCTGGAGGGGGAGCACAGTACAGACACACCCCTGCTCAATCACCACGTCTGCTGCAAGTTTTGTTGTAATGAGACAGCATCGGGAGTTTTCAGTTATCAGTCCAGGCCTGTGCTTTCTTAGGGAGCATCAGAACAACTGAGGGGAAAGCAGGCCTCCCACGAGAGGGTGGTAATGCTGCCTGGGATCTTTCTGTTTCCTATTCCCTCTCCAACACTGTATCTATGGCTTGTATTGAGGACCAGTGTCTTCAATCATTCTAACTCCTATATCAGTCCCTATCTCTGTCATCTCCTCCCCTGTCACCAATTATTTCACATATTTGAAACCTCCAGTC
>NW_025183747.1:2008-2683 GCF_004010195.1 Chiloscyllium plagiosum | reverse complement strand
ATTTACTGTGAAATCTGAAAGAGACTGCTTTGCTAAATTTAATACTTTGCTGAACTTTGCTGAATTCTGCAGTCAAGGAGACAGCTTGTCTTTGCTGAGCTTTGTAAACATTCAACCTGGCCTTGCGAGCAGTCAAATTCAGCAAAGTAGTTAAGGAAAACAGAAAGACATTTATGTTCACAGCAAGGGAATGAGAAAGTAAGAACTCGAGCCTTCCCAGCCCTTGTCCTTGAGAGCGTGATAAGAATGGTAGAAGAAGAACATGTGAATTATGCTCACTGCTCTTACATGCGGCGTTTTGCCAAGTGTATTGGCCCCTCTGCATGCAGAGGTTAAAAAATAATAAAGCTCTTTTTCTTTGCTCTTGTCAGCAGTTGAATCGAGTCTATTTAGTTTCCACGACACGGCTGAATCGGCTAGGACAGTTTTCCCTGGAGCATAAGAGGCTGAGGGGTGACCTTATAGAGGTTTATAAAATCACGAGGGGCATGGATAGGGTAAATAGTCAAGGTCTTTTCCCTAGTGTGGGCGAATCCAGAACTAGAGGGCATAGTTTTAGGGTGAGAGGGGAAAGACATAAAAGAGACCTAAGGGGCAATCTTTTCACACAGAGGGTGATGCATGTGTGGAATGAGCTGCCAGAGGAAGTGGTGGAGGTGGTACAATTACAACTTT
>NW_025183747.1:0-1056 GCF_004010195.1 Chiloscyllium plagiosum | reverse complement strand
AGAGAGTGGGTTTGGCAGGGAGGGGTGCCTGGTAACTGGGATGTTGCTGTGCAGTGAGGCAGTGACTCAAAAGGTCAGTGAGAGTCTGCACACACTCACTGTGTGGGGCCATGGTGGGATTTCAGAGAGGAGTGGTCTCTGCCCAAAGGGTCAAATCCTGAGAGAACCCTCAGGCATTTAATGTGGATATAACCTCCTCCTAGTCTGAGACATGGGGTCCAGTAGGGGTTTATACAGGACATGGAATGTGATAAAGAGGGCTTTTATGCCCTGGTGGGAGTAATGGAGGTGGAAGGTTCAGGGGCTTAAATAAGACTGCACGGGGTGAGGGGCAATTACCAGTATTCAGTGCCTGGGGGAGAGAGTCTGAGGGGCAAAAAGTCAGAAGAATGACCACGCCCCACTCCACCTGACACACCCTTTTCCATACAGACCCCACTCCTAACCCAGGTCCCACCTACACACCCAGACCCCGCCCCTAACCGAGGTCCCACCCACACACCCAAGCCCCGCCCCTAACCCAGGTCCCGCCCATACACACAGATCCCGCCCAACCCAGGTCTTACCCACACACTCCCTCCTCATGCTCCTGGTCACAATTGACCATTCCTTAAGTGCACCTTCTGTGACTCCCTCCTGGGACAGAATATTTAAGGGATTCTGTCACTGCCTGATGGCTCAAAGTGTGCGTCTGCTCTTCAACTCATCAGCTTGATGAATCGAGCCCTCGATGACAGTGTGGTTTGCAAATCTGACAGCAAATTTGCAGCAACGTGTCATTCTGTCTGAGTGCATTTAATGACTGATTGTGGGAAATAAGAAATGCAGTTTTCTGCAGGCGATATAGAAATGTAGTTGTTGTGAGTGCTAGTGGAATGTAACTTCTGTAGATGGGGGAGGGGTGAGACATTATACAAACGGTCACGGAATCCTTGTAGCATGTAGTATACTTAAGGTTCAAGACTTTAATGAATTATAGAGGGTCTTTTAAAGTAATAGTTTTAAAGAAATAGTTTTAAGCTTGGGAAATAACTATGAAGTGTTGTAGCAAGAGTA
>NW_025183746.1:0-2683 GCF_004010195.1 Chiloscyllium plagiosum | reverse complement strand
CAGAGTTTGCACAACAAGGCAGTGTTTGCAGAGAGAAGCAATGTTTGCAGAGTGAGGCAGTGTTTGCAGAGTGAAGCAACGTTTGCAGAGTGAGGCAGCGTTGCAAAGTGAGGCAGTGTTTTCAGTCTGACATAGCGTTTGCACAGTGTGGCAGTGTTTGCAGAGTGAGGCAGAGTTTGCAGACTGAGTCAGGGTTTGTAGAGTAAAGCAGTGTTTGTAGAGTGAGGCAGCTTTTGCACAACGAGGCAGTGTTTGCAGAGTGAAGCAATGTTTGCAGAGTGAGGCAGTGTTTGCAGAGTGAAGCAACGTTTGCAGAGTGAGGCTGCATTTGCATAGTGAGGCAGTGTTTGCACAAAGAGGGAGTGTTTGCAGAGTGAAGCAACATTTGCAGAGTGAGACTGTGTTTGCAGAGTGAGGCCGTGTTTGCAGAGTGAGGTAGCGTTTGCAGAGTGAGGCAGTGTTTGCATAATGGGGTAGCGTTTGCAGAGTGAGGCAGAGTGTGCAAAATGAGACAGTGTTTGAAGAGTGAGGCAGCGTTTGCAGATTGAGGCAGTGTTTGCAGAGTGAGGCAGGGTTTGCAGAGTGAGGCAGTATTTGTAGAGTGAGGCAGTGTTTGCAGAGTAACGCAGCGTTTGCAGAGTGAGGCAGCATTTGCAGAATGAGGCAGAATTTGCAGAGTGGGGCAGCATTTGCGGAATGAGGCAGCGTTTGCAGAGTGAGGCAGAATTTGCAGAGTGAGTCAAAGTTTGCAGAATGTGGCTGCGTTTGCAGAGTGAGGCATTGTTTGAAGAGTGAGACAGTATTTGCAGAGTGAGGCAGTGTTTGCAGACTGAGTCAGGGTTTGCAGAATGAGGCAGCATTTGCAGAGTAATGCAGGGTTCACAGAGTGAGGCAGTGTTTGCAGAGTGATGCAGTGTTGGCAGAGTGATATAACGTTTGCAGAGTGAGGCAAATGTGTGCAAGTGATGCACAGTTTGCAGAGTGAGGCAGTCTTTGAAGAGTGAGACAGTGTTTGCAGAGTGAGGCAGAGTTTGCAGCCTGAGTCAGGGTTTGCAGAATGTGGCAGAGTTTGCAGTATGACGCAGTGTTTGCAGAGTGAAGCTGTGTTTGCACAGTGACTGCGTTTGCAGAGTGAGGCAATGTTTGCAGAGTGAGTCAGGGTTTGCAGAGTGAGGCAGTGTTTGGAGTGAGTCAGGGTTTGCAGAGTGAGGCAGTGTTTGTAGAGTCAGGCAGCATTTGCACAATGAGGCAGTGTTTGCAGAGAGAAGCAATGTTTGCAGAGTGAGGTAGTGTTTGCAGAGTGAAGCAACGTTTGCAGAGTGAGGCAGCGTTGCAAAGTGAGGCAGTGTTTTCAGTCTGACATAGCGTTTGCACAGTATGGCAGTGTTTGCAGAGTGAGGCAGAGTTTGCAGACTGAGTCAGGGTTTGCAGAGTGAAGCAGTGTTTGTAGAGTGAGGCAGCGTTTGCACAACGAGGCAGTATTTGCAGAGTGAAGCAATGTTTGCAGAGTGAGGCAGTGTTTGCAGAGTGAAGCAACGTTTGCAGAGTGAGGCAGTGTTCGCAGAGTGAGGCAGCATTGGCAGAGTAATGCAACATTTGCAGAGTGAGGCAGTGTTTGCAGAGTGAGGCAGCATTTACAGAATGAGGCAGCATTTGCAGAGTGAGGCAGTGTTTGCAGAGTGAGGCACGCTTTGCAGAGTGAAGTAGCATTTGAAGTGTGAGGCAGAATTTGTAGAATGAGGCCGCGTTTGCAGAGTGAGGCAGAATTTGCAGAGAGAGTCAACGTTTGCAGAATGTGTTAACGTTTGCGGAGAGAGGCAGCGTTTGCTGAGGGTGGCAGTGTTTGCTGAGTGACGCAAAGTTGGCAGAGTGAGGCAGTGTTTGCAGAGTGAGGCAGCGTTTCCAGAGTAATGCAGCATTCACAGAGTGAGGCAGTGTTTGCAGAGTGAGGCAGTGTTTGCAGAATGAGGCAGTGTTTGCAGAATGAGGCAGTGTTTGTAGAGAGCGGCAGTGTCTGCAGAGTGAGGCAGCGTTTGCAGAGTGAGGCAGATTTGCAGAGTGAGGCAGTGTTTGCAAAGTGAGGCAGTGTTTGCAAAATGAGACAATGTTTGCAGATGAGACAGCGTTTGCTGATTGAGTCAGTGTTTGCAGAGTGAGGCAGGGTTTGCAGAGTGATGCAATATTTGCAGAATGAGGCAGCATTCACAAATTGAGGCAGTGTTTGCAGAGTTATGCATGGTTTGCAGAGTGAAGCAGTGTTTGTAGAGTGAGGCAGCATTTGCACAAAGATGCAGTGTTTGCAGAGTGAAGCAACGTTTGCAGAGTGAGGCAGTGTTTGCAGAGTGAGGCAGTGTCTGCAGAGTGAGGCAGTGTTTGCAGAATGGGGCAGCGTTTGCAAAGTGAGGCAGTGTTTGCAAAATGAGGTAGTGTTTGCAGATTGAGGCAGGGTTTGCAGAGTGAGGCAGTATTTGCAGAGTAACGCAACATTTGCAGAGTGAGGCAGCGTTTACAGCATGAGGCAGCATTTGCAGAGTGAGGCAGTGTTTGCAAAGTGAGGCAGTGTTTGCAAAATGAGGTAGTGTTTGAAGAGTGAGGCAGCATTTGCAGATTGAGGCAGTGTTTGCAGATTGAGGCAGTGTTTGCAGAGTGAGGCAGGGTTTGCAGAGTGAGGCAGGATTTGTCG
>NW_025183745.1:0-2683 GCF_004010195.1 Chiloscyllium plagiosum | reverse complement strand
AGTAACAGAGACACAGTGTGGTTAGACTGCTCTCCCTGGGTAAGTAACAGAGACACAGTGGGGTTAGCCTTCTCTCCACTGGGTGAGTGACAGCGACACAGTGGCGTCAGTCTGCCCTCCCGCTGGGGTCAGTGATACAGACACAATGGTGTCAGTCTGCTCTCCCCTGGTTCAGTGACAGAGATACAGTGGGGTCAGTCTGCTATCCCCTGGGTCAGTAACAGAGGCACAGTGGGGTCAGGCTGCCCACCCCAGGGTCAGTAACAGAGACACAGTGGTGTCAGCCTGCTCTCCCCTGGGTCAGTAACACAGACAGAGTGGGGTCAGTCTTTTCTCCCCTGGGTCAGTAACAGAGACACAGTGGGGTCAGACTGCTCTCCCCTGGGTCAGTAATAGAGACACAGTGGGGTCAGTCCGCTCTCCCCAGGGTCAGTAAGAGAGACACAGTGGTGTCAGCCTGCTCTTCCCTGCGTCAGTGACAGAGACACAGTGGGGTCAGTCTGCTCTCCCCTGGGTCAGTAACAGAGACACAGTCGAGTCAGTCTGCTCTCCCCTGGGTCAGTAACAGACACGCATTGGTTTCAGTCTGCTCTCCTCTGGTTCAGTAACAGAGACAGTGGGGTCAGTCTGCTCTCCCCTGGGTGAGTAACAGAGACACAGTGGGATCAGTCTGCTCTCCCCTGGGTCAGTTACTGACACACAGTGGGGTCGGACTGCTCTACCTTGCGTCAGTGACAGAGACACAGTGGGGTCAGTCTGCTCTCCCCGGTTCAGTGACAGAGGCACAGTGAGTTCAGTCTGCTATCCCCTGGGTCAGTAACTGATACGCATTGGGGTCAGTCATTTCTCCCCTGGGTCAGTAACAGAGACAGTGGGGTCAGTCTGCTCTACTTATGGTCTTTAACTGAGACAGAGTGGGGTCAGTCTTTTCTCTCCTGGGTCAGTAACAGAGACACAGTGGGGTCAGACTGCTCTCCCCTGGGTCAGTAATAGAGACACAGTGGGGTCAGTCCGCTCTCCCCAGGGTCAGTAACAGAGACACAGTCGGGTCAGTCTTCTCTCCCCTGGGTCAGTGACAGAGATGCTGTCAGTGTGGTCTTGCCGGAATTCTCGTTACTCCCCACTTTAATAAAATCTACCTGTTTTAACTTTTGTGAAATGAAATTACTTCCATAGCTAAACGTATTTTATTGCAGTCATAACTCTTTTGATGAGTATCTTGCTGCAGATGGACTGCAGGTATAGTACAACAGATAGTGATGCTTGTATATTCATGCACATAGTTGCTTTCCAAATAGTTGACCCAGGTTTGTTTCCGATCTGTTGCACTTTGCAACATTTGCAGATCTTTCGAAATTGAGACTCTGTTCCTACCGATTTGGTCTGCTCTGGGTATGTTTTGTTCAGCAAAATACAAGCATCAAGTCAACATTGCCTTTCACTTCAAATGGAACTGACTTTTCATTTGTCTCCTTGTTGCTGATCATTGTAATTGCCGTGGTATCCAGTGTGTAATGGGACAGAATTACTGCAGTTCCTGAGATTCTCTGAATCTTTTCACTTCACGGTTTCCCATTTCCTATTCCAATGTGGGTCACATCTATTCACAATCCCATCAGACAATATCACTCGCCGTTCAAATTCAAACACAGCTGGCAAATCTCATGATTATTTTCTTCTTCCATTAGCTCCGCGGGTTGAAAAAGCTTGAGACTGAAACAATTGAGTCAAATATTAGAAACGCAATTCATATATTCAGATCTACGTTTTTTTTAATTAACAGAATATTACAATGTGTCAGCTGTAAACACTAAAATCATCTTGAAAGTTGTATTTTCATTGTGAACAATCTCAGTTTTAGAAGGAAAGACGATAACTTCATCAAATGAGCATGAAAGCAGCTTGGTTTATTTCAGCAAAGCAAGATGCAATCTCCAAACGTGATCACATTTGGACTCAAACTCATGACAGCTTTATATGCAGCACCGAAATCCAATACCTTACCCATGAGGCCATGCAACTACCAGAGCAGCAGCAATCATTGCATCCTTGGTGATGTGTCCACGTTTCCATTGAAGATTAGATTACTTACAGTGTGGAAACAGGCCCTTCGACCCAACAAGTCCATACTGACCCTCGAAGAGCAACGCACCAAGACCCATTCATCCTGGCACCAGGACACTGAAAAATTTAACGAGCTCATCATCTGCATCAGTGGGATTAATTATTAGAACAATTTCCAAGTCGAATTCAAACGCAGAACAAAATCCGTTCAATGAGATTGTGGGTTGTTGATGTGTCTTTTTAAAATCTTGTTTGGAATTCCCAAATGCTTTGACATTTTTGTGGAGTGACACAAAACATTCCTGAGCATCTCATTCTGAATGAGCACTCAGAGAAGAAGCAACAACTTTAAAACGAGTGGTGAGAGGGCAGTAGTTTAATTCGGGGAAGAGGACAGGAAGTTTTAAAAGAGTACAGAGCATAGCAAAATCCTTCCTTCTTCCTACTGGACCCAGAATTGCAACACACACAGGCACAGAGCTGTGGGTTCTAACCTGTAGTGGACAGAGCACACTTTATTACAAGGAGAAAGTGAGGTCTGCAGATGCTGGAGATCAAAGTTGAAACTTCATTGCTGGAACAGCACAGCAGGTCAGGCAGCATCCAGGGAACAGGAGAT
>NW_025183744.1:0-2683 GCF_004010195.1 Chiloscyllium plagiosum | reverse complement strand
TCTGTTTACACACCAAATCCACACACGAACAAAAAGACACTAACACCTGCCACTCGCTGCCTTAATTCTGCAACGTCCCCCCAAACTGTTATGGACCAGGCCCGACCCCTCAAAACATTTTTAAGCAGGTAGAACAGACGTAACTTTGGTATTTTTTGAAGGTTAGTTGAAAGTGGGTTTAAAGGGAGTGAATTAGCTGGTCAGACTGCTGAGTTTTAAACAATCTTTATTCACCAAATTACGGAATGAAGCACATGAATTGAAACTAGAATACCCAACTAACTTATCATATCCAACCGAGAGGCTATCCCGAGTTCAGGATGTCGTTCCAAAATACTTGCAACAATCCCAATAAACAAACGCTTTATCACAAACAGTAAATCTGATACATAAAGCTTACAGGTTATGAGGTCAGAAGGACAGAAGGAAGGGTAGAGCGTCCAAATTCAACAGTCACCCTGACTCAACTAACCCCGAAACTGAACCAATCTGCCCAGCTAGAGAGTTGGCCACGTCCTCTTGATTATACAAGTTTTTATTTAAAGATTTGAAAGCGTTCAGCCTGATTAGGTATAAACAAAAGGACCCCAAATGAACCTTTTAAAATTCAGATATATTGGAGTCATAGGTCGTTTAGAACTTCTCTGAAGAAAAAAAAAATCAAGGACAACATAACCATGCAAAAGGACCGGCTTTGTGACAACATGCTACATTTGGATTTGAACTGAATTCAAACAATGAAGTAATAAAGTGTGTTTATATTTTAAAAAAGTGCTGAAGCACATTGAGTGTTGGAAGTACAAAAGTGCCTCATTAGATCAATTAAAGGAATGCCCAGGCAAATCTACATTTCCGGTGTATTGGAGGGCAAATATATCCACTGTAATTATATTGGCTGGTGCCTGTTCTCGTCGAGGAGAGATCGGCACGGTAACAACATCTAGATTGTGGTTTTTGAGGGTGGTGGTAGTGGGAGATTCAGGCGGTTACAGTATTGCAAACGGACAATGGAGCAGAATCGTCTAGCCTGGGAAATAAAACATCCACTATTCTCTCTCACAACTAACTTCACGAGAGCAATTGGTGATTTGACCAATAGTCAGCGATGCCAACAATCAATCCAGTCCAATTGTCTTTGTGAACTGAAGGAACCATACTGAAAGGTGATAACTGGATCTTTTTGTTCGGTGACTGTAATTGATGCCGGACTTCATGGATTCTAATGATGCCACTAGATGGTATCCTGTTAGTAAGGGGCTTCTTGCAATGCTTTATGCCATTATAGCAGCAGATGCATCAACTCCAACGCTCACAGGGATCAGCAGCTGCAGAGACAGGAAAAGGAGAGATAAACATCTGAGAATAGACTGGAATGATCCATTAATTGATCAGAATCTGAGAACATTTTACTGGGAAGCTGCAACAATGGACAGGAGTTTATCCTCCGGTCTTTTCTTTTTTTCCTGGTCTTGGACAACGTTACCATATCGGATATTAGGTGCACTAATGATTATCCAGACGGGTTACTATCCTATCCCCGCTATTGTTGGTGTTCCTGGTAAGTTTCTTAATCTCTATCCATTTATTAATCTCTTTAACCAAGGCAAACTTCTTTGCTATTTCTGTTATCTATATATGCCAAAGACATAAACTATTGTCTTCAGTTTCAAATGCAAATTCCATTCATTCCCCACAAATTTCAGAACCGCACACACCCCCACCCTCACAAGCATCTGAGAATGAGACTGTTCAGAATACCGAAGTACCTTTTTGCCCTGAATTGATTTACGTCTCGATATTCTGTCTATCACCAAACCTATCCACTCCCAGCTCGATTATATTCCCAGGCACCATCATGGCATTAATGCTGACGCTTAATGAACCATTATTTATGCCTTGGTAAAGTTCAGACGTTATGGTTCCACCTCTCCTCTAAGCACACTTTCAGTTGCAAATATTTTGATCACAATATTGTTCTTGTCTCTAAAGTAACTTAATTGCAGGAACACTGTGTCAGAGCAGTAATGTCGGAAGAAATTTAATTCAGAGGCACAGGTTATTGCACAGAAAGACACTCTTCCACATCATACCACAGATGATGTCAGAAAATAAATTCAAATGACAGGAATTGAAAATAAAAACAAGTTTTACGAAGAACAACCATAACATCCCCAGCATTTTGTCGATGCGTTTATCTATTTCACTGATGTCCTTTGGTAAAGAAAACTAGCGTTATTACCTGATCTGGCGTAAGACTGATATCAGACCCACAGCAATGTGCTTGGTTCTGTACTGCCTGAAAGAATGACCTCACAGGAAAGGGCATTTGGTAAGGTGAACAATGCTGCCCCTGTCAGCGAAGCAGACATTCCAAGTAATAACAAAATTAAAGATTAAATACAACAAAGAATGATGCAATAGTTCAGAAACAATAAAGAACGAAAATGACAGAGAAACTGAGCAGATTTGGCAGCGCCGGTTCGAGAGAAAAACAGAATTGGCAATTCGATTCTAATGACCATAGTTCAGAACTGAACACAGTTGGGAAATAGTGTGATTGATGTTGGTGACTGCGACATCTGTTATGAAGGGGAGAAGGACTGAGTTGAATAGATGGAAAAAGAGAGAGATAGAGAGAAAGAAGCAAACAAAGGGATTGTTGATGATTAGCAGGGATGGAAAT
>NW_025183743.1:0-2682 GCF_004010195.1 Chiloscyllium plagiosum | reverse complement strand
CCATGTATCCGTAATAGCCACAACATCGAAATCTCAGGTCACAACCCACGCTGCAAGTTCATTAACCTTATTTCGTATACTTCTTGCATTGAAGTATACACACTTCAAGCCACTTTCCTGTTTACAGGCATCCTCCTTTGAGATTGATGCCATGTTCCCAACCTCCCTACACTCCAGGTCGTGCACCCTAACGCTACAGTCTATGTTTACAGGCACCCTCCTTGGAAATTTATGCCGTGTTCCTAACCTCCCTACACTCCAGGCCCTGCACCCTGAAGCTACAATCTGGGTTCCCATGCCCCAGGTGATTGGGAAAAGCCAGTGAGCCTGATGTCAGTAGTGGGTAATTTGTTG
The DNA here is from genome assembly GCF_004010195.1 of Chiloscyllium plagiosum. Classification (NCBI taxonomy): domain Eukaryota; kingdom Metazoa; phylum Chordata; class Chondrichthyes; order Orectolobiformes; family Hemiscylliidae; genus Chiloscyllium; species Chiloscyllium plagiosum. The sequence continues at coordinate 2,328 of NW_025183743.1, read as the reverse complement.
GAGGGGAGTATCAGGCATTGGATCTGCACGTATTTTGAATGGCAATAACTGATTAGGGATCTTCAACATAGCTTTGTGCAAGCGATATTGTGTCTCACTAACTTGTCTGAATTTTTTTGAAGAAGCGACTAAGATGATTAACTGCGGCAGAAAGGTGTGCATTGTCAATATAGACTTTGGTAAGGCATTTAATAATGTTGTGCATAGGCATCTGGTTAACACGGTTGGTTGATATGAATATATGCAGAACTAGACATATGGATATAAATTTTGTTCAAAGGTAGGAGACAGATGGTAGTGGTGGAGGGTTGCAATGCTGGGCAGACAGTCCAGTTTAGGGAGTAATCTCTGAGCACGGTCTGCACAGCTCTCCATCCTGGCTGTTACCTTGTCCCAGTTTATGGTGTCAGGGCTGGTTCTGTGCGGTAGATTCAGACTTTGAGGCAATGGAAATTCCAGCTGATCTGACAATGTCTTTATTCAATGTTTGCATTCTTGTGAGTTGTCCCATCATTTTCTCCCTTCTCCAGTTACGTCCATTCCCATGCCTCCTTTATCATAGTTTCTCGAAGTTATCTGTTTATTAATTATTTGCTTTTTTTTCCTTTCTGTATCTTTCCCTGGCTTTGGTTTTTGGCTACCTCGAGTGCTGGCATTATGAAGCTCAAAAATATTGAAATGGTGTGTGTGTCGGGCTTTTGTTCACTTGCCGCTGTGTCCCATGTGGTGTTCCATGTAGGGCAGGGGGATTCCAATAGCTTTGACTCACGCCTTTGAAACTTGGTCTGTGCCTGTCCACTGAACACCTGTGTTTGTCCCTCTCAGCTGATCGTGCGGTCAGTTACACGAGGAAGCCCATCGAATATTATTGTAAAGGAGCAGGCATCGAACTTGTAGCTCAGGGGCTTCTGAATGACTCATTTTATTGAAAAGTTAGTGGAGCTGCTGGGGATGGTTTGTTGGAGGTTGTGCTGTGAGCGACGTCAGACATTTAGGGAGACCTGAGGATTTGGTGCCCCAACTCTCGATGGAGCATGAGGACTGTAGTTACAACATCCGGGTCTGCAACATGAATAACAATGGAACAGAGGCTGCAGAGAGGGGAAGCTCTGAAACCACGGAGTGAGTGTGTGGGGAAATGGATCTGCCAAATTTGTCTGTGTCTTAGCCTGGGCAAGCACACATTCTCACTCTCCCCTTTACATACACTGATGCACACTCTCCCTTTCCGCTCCAATGACACACACATTCATAATCCTCCTGTCTCACATGTTCACACGCACACTCAGCTCTGTTAGACCCATGCCCACATCCATTCGGTTTCCCTCCTGTACTCACACACACATACCTCCTTAGTCTCTCTCACTTACACACATTGTCTCTCTGCCCTTCTCACAGATACCCTAGTTCACACACATATGTATGCACGTATAAATTTGTGGTGTGAATTTGCATGTGCACGTTTGCATTTGCAGATATACTTCATTTTGTTCCAAAAACATACAGTTTGGAGGCAGTCAGTCAATGCTGTATTTTATGAACTCGTACTTTGGGAACAAGCCCAATCTGACTCCATGCGAAGACACTGTCAGACTCCAAACAAGATCTGTCGCCAGAAATACATTGTCTGACCGGAGGAGTCACCTCTTTTACATCAATAATGCCTGAAGTTATCTCCAGGCAGTGAGTACCTTTCATGTGCATGAGTTGTAAAATCCTTATAATTTATGTGTTTAAGGTAGTCCTCTCTCTCCAACACTTAATGAAGGAGCAGCGCTCTGGAAGCTTGTGTTTTCAAATAAACACGTTGCACTAAAACCTACTGTCGAGTGAATTTTGACCTTGTCTGACCCAGTCCCTGCGGCTCCATATCATAGCTTTTTATTCCTTAGTCAATCATCTCTCTTAGTAAGTAAATCTTTCCTTTTCCCATGTGATCTTCTTGTGCATTACAATATTTTGTGAAGCACGCTACACACTGCTGTCTGGAAATCCAGGTATAATACAGCTATATGATCCCCATTAACCACCTCGTTTGACAATTTTTAAGAAAGCTAGTCAAATCATTCAAACATGATTTATCCTTTATAAAGCTAAGTTGCCTGTGCTGGATTATGTCTTGACTTTGAAAATATCTTGCTATTAATTCATTCATAACGGATTCTAACAATTTGCCTTCATTACCAATAAACTTTTCGTTACTTTTCATTCCCTAGTGAAGCTGGTTTTCTAACCTCTTTGTTTTCTATAACCTATACATTTCCTTTCACAATTCCCATGTAACAGGCATGTAACAGACTGTAAAAGATCTGCTCCAATTGCTGTGTT
>NW_025183742.1:0-2682 GCF_004010195.1 Chiloscyllium plagiosum | reverse complement strand
TAATCAGGGTGTTGATTGAATACATGACTCCCTTAACGGAGAACCAATTAACAAGGAGACAGAGAGTGAGAAACATTGGTGGGAGGATTATCAAGGACATGATGTCTACCATTTCATTCGGAAGATGATAGTGCAACTGGAATTCACTGCCCAGTTTTGATAGTGGCTTGAGTGACTAACCTTAACTCATATAAGGGGAACTTAGATCTGCACATGAAGTGCAGAAAACCCAGTGCTGTCCGACCAGATGCTGAAAAATGGGATCTGACCAGGTTGATTTAGTTGATGCAGATATGAATGACTTCTTTCAGTGCCACAAATTTCGTGCATTCCTCTTGTTTTGCAGAAAGACTGAGGAGAGTTGAAGTGTATTCACTTGGCAGGTTAAATGGCTTGTTTCTGTGTTGTCCATTTCCAACACTGGAAATTTGGAGAGCGTAAAATTGAATACAATAGTGCTACCTTCCAGTTTTTCACTGAAAACGTTTTTGTAGCTTCAAAATTTGTACAATGCATAAAGCAATTTTACATGGGGAGGAATAATGTTAACTAAGGTTAGAGCATAATAATTTGTCAATTCATTAGGGTGACATTGCTTACTTTGTTTAGTTATTTTATTACAATGTAAAGATTTTAGAAAAGAAGCATTTTGATATCGTGTATTACCTATGGACTGTAGAGTATTCGGATTATTAATTTAAATGCTAATTGTCCATGACATGATCATAAAACAATAGAGAGTCAGAGAGACCTGTTTTTTTTATCATGTCATATTTTATTATGCAATGGATTGGAGCTGCCACATTCCGTAGTTACAGTAGTGAATTCACTGTTTTCTTCTGTATTGTGTATTGCATTCATAGAATATCAACAGGCATATTCCAAAACTCTTTGAGTCAGATAATGCATAGAATGCAAAAAAAAAGTCACATCTTCCTACTTGGACTTTGCATTATTTGCTGACTAAATGTCAGCGACATTAGGGCATTGCTAAACTTGACAAGGAAATGTTCTCTTTCCAAAACACACTATGAGGGATTCAGTGAGTTATCATATCCTCAGTTTATCGTCACAGAGAGGACTCTGATCGCGATTTGCACCTTTCATAATGACATGAACATTTCTCATCTCTGTTAGCATTATTCGTCAATCAATTACATCTTCTCAAGTGCAAAAAATCATGTGCTTTGTAATGTAGTGTCCTGGCGATTCTTGGTAATCCGAAATGGAGGACGGGAAAAGATTGTGGCTGTGAGATCTGTTCCTTTTTTGAGATATTGTTGGTGTCAGTGCTGACTTCCACAAAACCCTGGAAGAATAATTATTGTTTTATGAGCTGTTGTATTGTTTTGAAAATCATATCAGATCACCTGGATCGGTTGGAGCAGCATTTAGACACAATGAGGAATTCTCAGGAGCTGTGGGTGTTATGGATGGCAGCTATAGGAAGAGAGAACAAAAACAGACTCAACCAGGTAGGTGGTTTTATCTTCAGGAAAGGCAGGCGAGGTCGATAGTAGTGCAGAAGTCTCCTGAAGCTATCTCCATTTGAAACAGGCATGCTGATTTGGAAAATTTAGCTGGTGATGGGCCTTTAGAGGAAGAGAGCAGGAACAGCCACGTTTCTGGTACCAAGACTGGCTCCAATGTAACGCGGGTTGCGTCACGTTTCAACGATCAGTTGTGATAGGGGATTCATTACAGGCATGGACAGATTTTTCTGAAGCTAAGAGGGTCTGTTGCCTCGCTAGTGCCAGGATCAAGGATATCTCAGACAGGGTGCAGAATATTGTCCAAGGGGAGTAGGATCAGCAGGAGGACATTGTGTATGTTGGAACTAACGACATTGGAGGGAAAAAGGATGAAATTCTTAAGGGCGAATGCGAGAGATTTGACAGGAATTAGAAATAACGCCCTTGCATGTAGTAAATTCTGGATCACTCTCAGCGCCACGAGCTAGTGAATGTCGGAATAGGAGGATAGAGCAGATGAATGCGTGGCTGAGCAGCTGGTGCGGGGCTGAAGGGTTCACTTTCTTGGATCACTGCAATATTTCTTGGAGTAGAAATTTGCACTTGAATTGGAAGAAAACTAATTGACTGCCAGGGAGAATAGTTCGAGATTCTCAGGAATATTGAAGCGAATGAGGTTGGACTGGGGGTTACGGATACGGTGGGTGAAGACGGTTGGGTGGTGTAGCTAAAGTGATAGTGAGGAAAGAAATCAGTCTGAGACTGATACAGTTGGGAAAAAGGAGTAAGTCCAATAGTCTGGACAGGCAAGTTCAAACCAGAGAATGAGGCACGACTGACAAATTAAATTGCATTTATCTCTACACAAGATGCCTAACAAGGAAGGCAGGTGATCTGGGGACATGGTTAGGAACATCAGACTGGGATATCACAGCAATTGCACAGATGCAGTTCAGGATTGGCAGCGTAAAGTCGAAGGATAGAAATGCTGGAGGAAGGAAGGAAAGGGACCAAGATAAGAGTGGGAATAGTCTTGTTGATAAGGATTAACATTACAGCTATACTTCGGGGTGGGTATTTTTGGGAAAACATGCAGGGAAGGTATTTGAGGTGGAACTGAGAATGAAGAAAGGACTGATTACCGTATTGGGGTGGTCCTAGAGATTCCACACTCATAAGTGGGAAATTGGGAAACAAATTTGTAAGGGGA
>NW_025183741.1:1692-2682 GCF_004010195.1 Chiloscyllium plagiosum | reverse complement strand
ATGTCCCAGGAAATCACTGAACTGAAAGAGCCCAGCAAATTAATCGAAAACCAAGACATATCTCTTGGTGTTCTTGGGACATAGCTTGATGTATTGTTGACAGATCTCGAAACTTTATTGAAAATGGAGTCAGGAAAGGGACAAAGAAAATTAAGGACACCCATGATTATTAGGTGAAAGTGAGTCTTGCAGATGCTGGACATTAGATTCAAGAATGTGGTGCTGTAAATGCAAAGCATATCAGGCAGCATCTGAGGAGCAGGAAAATCACGTTTCATGCAAAAGACTTCGATCAGGAATTTGGTTGGATGCCTCGAGTGAGGAAAGATAAATATGAGAGGATGGGACCGGGCTGAAGGTAGCTGGGAAAGCAATAGGTGCACGGAGGAGGTTGTAAAGTTGATAGTTTGGAGGGGAGGATGATGCACATGGGTGGGAAGGAAATGGGACAGATGGGACAGGTCATAAGGACGGTGCTAAGCTGGAGGTTTTGAAGTGGGGTAAAGTGGGGGAAGGGGAAATGGGGAAACTGGTGAAATCCCAATTGATGCCATGGGGTTGGAGGTTCCCGATGTGGAGATTTGGCTATAGAACATAGAACAATCGAACAATATAGCGCAGCACAGACCCTTTGGCTTTCGATGTTGTGCTGACCTGTGAATTAATCTAATCACATTCCCCTATATTTTCTCACCATCATCCATGTGTTTATCCAAGGATTATTTAAATCTCCATAATTTAGCTGAGTTAACGACATTGACAGGCAGGACATTCCACGTCCTTACTACTCTCTGAGCAAAGAACCTGTTTCTGACATCCGGCTTAAATCTACATCCCCTCAATTTGTACTAATGACCACTCGTACAAGCAGACATCATCTTCCTCAGAAAAAGTCTTCCACAGTCGACCCGATCTAATCCTCTTACCATCTTGTAACTCTCGGGAGTAGGTTTGATCGCTGCACTGTAGGTTTGATTCAAACCTACAGCT
>NW_025183741.1:0-1268 GCF_004010195.1 Chiloscyllium plagiosum | reverse complement strand
ACTTGTTGGGCAGAAGGGACTGTTTACACACTGTGAGTAATCTAAAAAATAATAACCTGGCTGGAAACCTTCAGGAAACTATGTACATGGACTCCAAGATCACTCTGCACATCCACATTACCAAGAATCCTTTCATTCACTCAGTATTCTGCCTTCCTGTTATTGTTCCCAAATTGAATTACCTCACATTTAACTGCATTGAACTTCATTTGCCACCTCTAAGGCCAATTCTGCAGTTTATCCAAGCTCCCCTGCAACCTGCAACAAATTTCCACGCTGTCCACTACTCCACCAATTTTCGTGTTATCTGCAAGCTTACTTACCCATCCACCTATGCATGCGTCTTAGTCATTTACGAAAATAACAAACAACAGTGGTCCCAAAACAGATCTTTGTGCCACACCACTCGTAACCGAATTCCAGGCTGAATATTTTTCATTAGCCACCACTTGCTGCCTTCTAACAGAAAGCCAGTTTCTAATCCAAACTGCGAAACCATCGTCAATCCCATGCCTCTGCATTTTCTCCAACAGCCTAACATATGGAAGCTTATCAAATGCTTTACAGGCGTCATGTACACCACATCAAGTGCTCGTCCCTCATCCACATGCTTGGTCACTTTCTTGAAAAACTCACGAAACCATGTTGACCCTCTGAAATCAAATTGTTGCTGGCTGAATGATTATACATCCTATCTTACATACTCCGTTCCATATATTTTATCCTAAATGAAAGGTAAGGCTCACTGGTCTATGATTACTTGGGTAATCTGTATTACCCTTCTTCAGCAAGAGAATAACTTTTGTTATCCTCCAAACTTCGAGTGCTATTCCTGTTGACAATATCGAAATAAAGATCAAAGACAAAGTCTCTGCAATCTCCTCCCTGGCTTCCCAGAAAATCATTGGATAGATTCCATCCGACGCAGGGGAATTACCTATTTTCACACCTTCCAGAATTGTTAACAAGTCCTCCTTGTAAATTTCAGTCCCACCCAGTCTAGTGGCCTGTACCTCAGATTCTCCTCGACAACGTTGTCTTAAACCAATATGAATACTAACGGAAAGTATTCATTTGGCGCCTTCCTACCTTCTCTGACTCCACACACAATTCATCTCTACTATCTTTGACTCGTCCTAATCTTACTCTCGTCATTCTTTCATTCCTCATATACACGTAGAAAGCCTTAGGGTTTTCTCAGATTTTATCCGCAAGCAATTTCTCATGTCTTCTCGTGGCTCTCTCGACTCTCTGTACAAGACTCTCTG
>NW_025183740.1:877-2682 GCF_004010195.1 Chiloscyllium plagiosum | reverse complement strand
GGAATAAACTGTTGAGCTCCAGGAAAACAAAAGTGGGCTCCAGCCTTTTCTTCTCTCCGATTGGCAGTTGGACCAGCATCTCCACTGGGCAGACTGCGCATGCTTCTCGATGTCAGGAAGCATTGCGCATGTACGCTGGTGTCAGCAAATTACTGCGCATGCTCTTTGCTGTCAGCGGAAATGGCACTCAATATTCTTCTGATCGACCCTGAAGGACCGGAAGGAGTGTGGTCCTCCTGCCATTGAGAGCCTCCCCACTATTGTCGGAATGCGGAAGTTGGACCATGCGCTTGTGAAGGTGTTGCTGCTCCTCTCTCTATGAATGAAGATTGAACCTCATCCCAGACTGCAATTTCTTTCCTCTGTCCAACATCTGTGAGTACAACACACTGTTCTCACCCCCTTTTCCATTTTATTTTTTCACTCTGGTTTTCAGTTCTTGATTTGCAGCAAAGTTGGTACAGGTATGTGTCTTAATTGGCAAACACATGGTAAATGTAGTAACACAGTGTGAAATTATAGCCTTTCCTATGAAATAAAAACAGAAAGGAGGTACATTGTTTAAATGGTGATATATTGCGATGTGGAGAAAGTGAGGACTGCAGATACCGGAAATCAGAGTCGAAAATTGTGACGCTGGAGAAGCACAGCTGGTCTGACAGCATCCGAAGTGCAGAACAGTCAACGTTTTGGGCAAAAGCCCTTCATCAGGAATGATGTGTGGATGTAAAACGTGCCTCAGCTACCTTCTGCTCAGGCTTTCTACTCCAGTCAATGCCAGTTGTCACATAGGTGCAGCAAGCAATCAGCAAGGCAAGTGGTATATTAGCAAGAGGAACTGAGTTCAAAGTGGGGATGCCTTCCTGTAGTTAGGGAGATATTAAATATATTCAAAGCTGAGTTCATCTGACTTTTGAATGTCAAAAATAGTTATGGGGGAAGGTGAAATTTTTTTTTTAATATTTTTATTCGAAACTTTTTCAAATCTCTCACAAGACCTCTATATACAAGATATTGAATATATTCAAAGCTGAGTTCATCTGACTTTTGAATGTCAAAAATAGTTATGGGGGAAGGTGAAAACATTTTTTAAAATATTTTTATTCTAAACTTTTTCAAATCTCTCACAAGACCTCTATATACAAAAAAGAACAATACCAAAATACAGAAAAATAGCAGTACAACAATGTCATATTATGATACTATTAAGAATGAGCTACCTATTATTCTACTAGAACAAACTTAGCTTAAACTAAACTACAATCAAATTGAATAAAAATAAAATTAAACATAATTTAAGTTAATTTGAATTCTATCACATTACTTTATTCTATTTCACTCACCACACCTCCATTAAGGCTCCAATCCAAGGGAGTACCAGTTATTGCACCCGTATTCCTTTCACCCAGCCTTGCCCTCCCAGGGCCCCATGAGCGCCCAGACTGATTCCCACAGTTATACCACAGCTCTAATTAATACTGCTGATCAGTCTGCATCAATATATTTGGAAAGGGCCGCCACGTCTTGTAAAACTACTATTTTGTGGTGCACCATATTTGTGAGGTCATCTTGGGGGGGATGCTCCATCATCAGCATATGCCACCCCATAAGCCCTGGGGGGTTTTCCAGCATCCAATTCATTAAAATGTTCTTCCTTACACAGTCTGTTCCTGTGTTCTCTGAGAGAAGGCAAATTTAGCAACCCCAGAAGAAGAAATACCGGATTCACTTTAACTTCAATCCCCCAGGATGTCCTTCAGCTCCCTTACTATAGCACTCCAGTATCTCTGGATCTTACAACATGA
>NW_025183740.1:0-867 GCF_004010195.1 Chiloscyllium plagiosum | reverse complement strand
CCACATAAGCCCTGTGTAAAATCTTCAATTGCATGCCCTGTGCTTTGTTACATATTGAAATTTTCCTTTCATTTCCCAGTTTTCTTGCCATGCTTCTAATGAAATATCCTATCCTAGCTCCCGATTCCACATCCTAGAAAGTCCCTCCACATCCCCTAAGGTACGTCCCTTCTGTAAATGATACAACGTACTAACTGAAAGAGCGCCTGTACACCAGAGTACTCTTTACTCCACATTTGTCCTGTAGTGCTGAGCCAGGAGCGTGGTCTTCCTCTGTATATAATCCCTTAGCTGAAAGTACCGGAAAAGGTCCCTATTAGACAATGCATATTTCTGACTTAGCTGGCTAAATGACATCAAGACCTAACACTCGAATAAATCTTCCCTACAGGAGATTCCCTTATTCTCCCATGACTTAAAGCCGGAGTCCCTTGGTAATCAGCGAGGTCATCAGCCAATTGCCCTTGTCTTGCCTCATTATCCTCCAGGTTTTCACTGTTTTTAAAATGATTGTACTCTTACACTGCTCAGTCTCGGATTTCATCTTATCAACGAATAATAGATTAACTAGGGGACATCTCGACTGCAATGCTTCAACGTCAAGCAAAATCGACCCCGAGTCCCCCCGTACCCAGTCACCCACATATGCTAAGAAAGCGCGAATTTGATATCTCTTCAAGTCCAAAAGAACCACACCTCCTCACCCTATGAGAGCTTCAATTTGGTAAATTTAATTAGGGGGCAGCTGCGACACCAAATAAAAGAACCTAGCCAACCATTGAGCCTCAGTAATACTCATCTGGGTAGCAACAACAGGAGCATTCTCATGGGGTGCAGTAGGCGAGGAAGAACATTCATTTTAATCAG
>NW_025183739.1:0-2682 GCF_004010195.1 Chiloscyllium plagiosum | reverse complement strand
CAGCACATCTTTGGAAGAAAACACACACAGACACAGTCCACCATGAGGAACCTTGTTGAACATCTTACTGAAGTCCATATAGATCACGTCTACTACTCTGCCCTCATCAATCATCTTCATACGCACAAAGCCATGCTGACTATCCCTAAACAGTCCTTGCCTTTCCAAATACATGCAAATCCTGTCCCTCAGGATTCCCTCCAATATCCTGCCTTCCACGATCAGGCTCACTGGTCTATAGTACCCTGGATTTTCCTTACCACCTTTCTGAAATAATAGCACCCAGTTAGCCAACCTTCAGTCTTCCACCACCTCACCTGTGACTATCGATGATACAAATATCTCAGCAAGGGGCCCAGCAATCACTTTACTTGCTTCCAACTGAGTTCTAGGGTACACCTGAACAGGTACTAGGGATTTATCCATCTTTATGCATTTTGAGACATCCAGCTCATCCTCCTCTGTAACATGAACATTTTTCAAAATCTCACCATCTCTTTCCCCACATTCTATATCTTCCATGTCCTTCTCCACAGTAAATACTGCCGCAAAAATATTCATTTAGTATCTCCCCAATCTCCTGTGGTTCCACACATCGGCTGCCTTGCTGATCTTTGAGAGGCCCTATTCTCTCCAGAGTTAATCTTTTGTCCTTAATGTATTTATAGAATCCCTTTGGATTCCCCTTAACTCTATTTGCCAGCACGATCTCATGTCCCCTTTTCACCCTCCTGATTTCCCTCTTTAGTATACTCCTACTGCATTAATACTCTTCTCAGGATTCACTCAGTCTCCGCTGTCTATACCTGACATATGTTTCCTTCTTTTTCTTAACCAAAACCTCAATTTCTCTAGTCATTCGGTATTCTCTGCACCTACCAGCCTTGCCTTTCACCCTAACAGGAACATGCTGCCTGTGGACTTTCGTTATCTCATTTTTGAAGACTTCCCGTTTTCCAGCCCTGTGTTGTTTTGAGTGTGATTTTAGATTTTAGAAATACAAGCTCAATACAAACTCTGTCCTATATGATGTCATCATTCTCTGATTTTGAACTTGAGATTAATGATTATTTTTGTCTTTGTTTTGAAAAAATGTGACCGAGTGGAAGTTCCAGCTGTTGGTGTGGTCGGTACCAGCTTCAGGTTCTGTATTAGAGTGCTCATTCACAGAGAGAATTTTCCAACTCAGTCATGTAACTGGATTAACAAGGAAAGCTGTGGGATAACAGTGTGCAGTCGAACAGCTCTCAAGGAGCTCTCCAACATGAAATATTGAACGACTGAATAACCTCAGCAGAATGAAGGGCATCACTCAAAAGAATATCTAAATGTCTTTTGATATTGATGGGACTGATAGTGAGTGAAATATTGCAAGTATTGTTGCTGCAAGACAAATTGGAACTAAAGTTTGAGACCTAACAGGATCAGATTAATCCAGTCTTCTGGGTATTCAAATACAGACATAAATCTCAATGCTATTACATCATTAAAGTAAACCTACTGTCGTAATTTGTTAGTGCAAAATGATATTAAAACGTTTGAAGAGATAATCACGGTTTCCCAGTGGAGAGACCACACAATATGAAATAAGGTCTCTGGAACTGTGACAGCTCCATCTCCGAGAGAATTCTCCAATTTCAACAGATTCCCAGCAGCAGGAAGGGAAAGGTTGTGTCACAAACAACGAAATGCATCTTCTCAGGGAAAGGATCGAGAGAGTGTATGAGACCATTCTGGCTGTCGTTGGTGTTCCTGGGAAGTGTGGGATCAACTTAACTTATGTAAACCTCTGCATTGAATCATCCTTATTTCTACAGACAACTGATAAATTATTATATCTCCATTTAGCAAGGCAAATACTGTAAGTAAGGACACTGTTAATAGTGTCCTTACTTACAGAGTTTAAAGAGAATAGTTCGTCAGTTAGGAGGCTCCTCAGTAATGCGCAGCATTATGTGTTTCCCTATACTGTGCAGAATGGGTTGACACTGAGGCCACAGTGTTTAGCAAGACCACTTTCTCTCTGTGGTCGTTCACTGCCTGCTATTGGTCAGATGTAACAACCCACCTCGCAGTGACACCTGGTGTTTCCCATTCCTTGATGGAAAGGGATTGTGTTGGTGGACCTTGCTCAGGCAGCTTGCTCCAAATGGGAGCCCAGATACAACATGGTAATGGGTGTTCAGAAGGTCATTCTGGAGTAGGAGACATTGATGGTTGCAGATTGAGCATAGTGCTGGAAAAGGCGGTATCCAAGGAGCAGGTAAAATCGACTGCTGTTGACCCAAAACCACCCTGAGTATATGACCGTGTTTCTGTGAGTAATCTGCTGCTCACGTTCTTCCCTATGTCCTTTAAAAGTTCAATGATTCATTTAGAAAGAGTTTACTGAAATGGTTCAGATTCTTTAAACTTCACATAACATGGAACAACAATTATCTTTGTTTCATTACTTACAGTCTGGACTCAGGTGCACAGAATGTTTGATTAATAACTTCAAATATATTTTTTTCCTTTCTCTTACAGTTAGTCTAGTGGAACATAGAACATAGAACAATACAGCACAGAACAGGCCCTTCGGCTCACGATGTTGTGCCGAGCATTTGTCCTAGCTTAAGCACCCATCCATGTACCTATCCAATTGCCGCCTAAAGGTCGCCAAAGATTCTGACTCTACCACTC
>NW_025183738.1:0-2682 GCF_004010195.1 Chiloscyllium plagiosum | reverse complement strand
CAGTCTCAAGCAGTTGAGTGACACCCTCCTGATCCTGTTTCCCAGCTTCGAGCAGGTGAGTGACTCCCTCCTGTTCCTGTGTCCCAGTCTCGAGCAGATGAGTGACTCCCTCCTGTTCCTGTGTCCCAGTCTCGAGCAGTTGAGTGACTCCCTCCTGTTCCTGTGCCCCAGTCTCGAACAGTTGAATGACGGCCTCCTGTTCCTCTGTCCCCGTCTCAAGCAGTTGAGTGACTGCCTCCTAATCCCAAGTCTGTGAAAATAGATGTCCTCCTCCTTTTCCTGTGCAACAGGCTCCAATAGCTTTGTGCTCACCCGCTGCTCCTGTGTCATGGAATTGAGGGACTGAATGGCCTCTTCACATTCATTACAGCTTCTCTTGACTAAATGCCATTCTCCTGCTTCTGTAAATCACCATCAAAATCTGAATGATGCATTTTTGTATTTTACTCTCAGTAATTGAGCAAACAAGCTGGCAGAATTCAGAAGCTGAAAAGCTCCCTCCTGTTCCTGTGTTATACACTGAAGAGACAATAGAGTCTCAGACATGTACAGCACAGAAAAAGATCCTTCAGTCCGGTCATCCATGCTGATCAAATATCCTAAATAAATCTCGCACCCTTGCCACCACTTGACCCATCTCCCTCTAAATACTTCCCATGCATGTGCCAATCCAAATGCCTTTGAAATGGTGTAACTGATACCTGCCTCCACACTTCTTTTAGTTGTTCAATCCGTACACGCAGCAGTCTCTGTGTGAAAATGTTGTCCTTCATGTCCCTATTTAAATCTTTCTCCTCTCACCTTAAACCTTTGTCTTCTAATTTTGCACTCGCCTATCCTGGGAAAAGACGTTGAGTGTTTAGCTTATCTATGCCCCTCATGATTTTTTAAACCTCTTTAAGGTCACCCCTCAGACTCAACACTTGAAAATAGCCGCGGCCTATTCAAACTCTCCCTGTAACTGTAACCCTCCAACACCTGCAATATTCTTTTAAATCTCTGCTGCACCCTTTCAAGTTTGACAACATCTTTCCGACAGCAGGGAGACTGAAATTAAAGACAATATTACAAAAGTGAGATGGAAATGTGTTGCTGGAAAAGCGCAGCAGGTCAGGCACAAGGCGACACAGTAGCTCAGTGACTAACATTGCTGCTTCAGAGCGTAGCGATCTGGGTTTAACTCCATCCTTGAATGACTGCCTGTGTGTAGTTTGCACATTCTCCCCGTGTCTGCATGGGTTTCCACTGGATGTTATGTTTTCCTCCAACAGTATAAAGATATACAGATCAGGGTAGATTGGCCATGCTAAATTGCGCACTGTACCCAGGGATGTGTAGGCGAGGTGGATTAGCCATGGGAAATACAGGCTCAGAGGGATAGGGTAGGGGCTTGTCCAGTGGGATACTGTTTAGAGGGTCAGTGTGGCCTCGATGGGCCGAATAGCCTGTTTCCCAACTGTAGGGATTCGATCATTTCAATGGTGTTATCCTTGATTGGCAACTTTCGACAGGTCCCTACCTATATGTCTTGCCCTAATATTTCTTGCCAGAATGGAACAGCTCACATTTATCTAAAATAAACTCCAACTGCTACTCCCCGTCTCACCTAATCAAGGTCCCACTGTAGTCTGAGAGATTATTCTTCACTGTCGACTACACCACTAAATTTGGAATTATCTACAAACTTACTGACCATACTTGCTTTACTCAAGTGCAAATGATTTGTATAAGTAACAAAAGGCAGTGGACTTTCTAATGATCTTTGTGCCACGTCACTAGTCACAGTTCAATGAACAAATATCCATTGTCATGTGCTGACTCCAATATTCAAGAAAATTTTGGCGAGCGCTCCCTGGACTCCAGGCAGACTAACCTTGCTAAACAGTCTACCAAGTAGAATATTTTGGTTTTCTTACCGAATTCCATAAAGACAACACCCTGCCTTCATCAATCATCTTCATTACTTCCTCAAAAAATTCCACCCAGTCAGTGAGACGTGATCTCCAATGTACAAAGCCCTCTCCAGTAAATGCATATACATTCTTTCCCTCAAAATCCCCTCGAACGATTTAGTCGCCATTGACGTCAGGCTATAGTTACCTGATTTTTCCTTACTTTCTTAAATTATGAAATTATGTTAGCAGCGCTCCAGTCTTTTGACACCTCACCAGTGGAAATCAATGATACAAATATTTCAGAAAAATGCTGAGCAATCCTTTCCTCGCTTCTCACAAACGTCTGGGATACAACTGACCAGGGATTTGTCCACCTTTATGTTCTTTAAAATGTCCAACACTTTCTTGTAATATAGACACTTTCCAATATATCACTATATATTTCTTCATTATTTCGCTGTTGTAACCTCCCCCACATTAAATACAGAGTGAAATATTTGTTTTGTATCCCTCCCATCTCCTGCGGTTCCACACATATGTAGCTTTACTGATCTTTAAGGGGCCCTATTCTCTCCCCAGTTAATCTTTTACCATTAAAGGAATTGTGGAATTTCTTCAATATCTCATCAACACTATTTCTAAAACCCCCATCTCATATTCACATGTTTCTGGCCTGATTTCCCTGTTGACTCTACACTTACTGCCCTTAAACTCCTCTCGGGATTCACTTGATCTCAGCTCTGTTTACCTGACTTACGCCTCCTTCCTTACCTTGACTAGAGCATAT
>NW_025183737.1:0-2682 GCF_004010195.1 Chiloscyllium plagiosum | reverse complement strand
ATCACTCTATCACAACAAACGAATGAGTTCGAAGTTTTGATCTGAACTTGTTGAACTCAGTGTTAAATGTAAACATTCTTCCATTTTTTGGGAAGCATCTTTGATGATGATTTTGGATTTTCCTATTTATAATTTTTGCTCCTTTACTTGTCCTGGTACAATCCCATTTTGCTTTTCGTTTTCATCCCTTCTCCCATCTAATGTCTCCTGTCTCCCGGGTTACCACAGATCTTTTCATTTGTTGTCCCTTCCTTTCCATGACTGGTTTACATCCTGTTTCAGGACATTTCCCGTTCTGACAAAGGGCTAGCGGCCTGAAATGTTAACTCTGTCTCCCCACAGGCACTGCCAGAGCTGCTGAGAATTTCCAGCATTTCCTGTTTGCTATCTGTCATCTTATCTTTTCCTTCTTGCCCTGATTGTAAAGATTTTAATCTGACTGAAACTGATATAATTTCTGAACTTTGATGTCATGTAATTGCAAGCCTTAGGTCAATTACAATAGCACACCCAGTTGGGAGAGCTCATCGAAAGGGACTTACAGTTGGATTGGCTCCACAACCACTTGAGTATAATCAGCGTTTTCACAAGTTTCACAGACTTGAGTACTTTTCCCACAATAAACATAAAGTTTTGATACTGAGCAAAGGCATTTGTCGCATTCACAATGGAACACCCAACCTCAAGCTGCAGCCCTGTAGCTTGTCTCTTAACTGGAACCGATCAGTGCCTTTCCCTGAGTGTCTTATAAACCTTTACTTTATCCACAGTTTGCCACTTGGTTCTGTGTTATATTGAGCAAAGCTCTGTATCTACTCAGGCAGTTGATTAATTTATTACTTAACTGTCCTTTCCGTGATAATACTCTGGTTTTGAAATTCATTTCTCCTTGTTGTTTATTTATTAAAATGACCAATTAGTGAGACTACAATGCACTTGTCCCTCTTCATGACTATTTTGCCTGTTCCAGTCTGCGGGTGTCACTAGTTAATATGCAAATCCACACTCAATAAACTTTGAAATAAAGGATCTTTACATCCTCTGAATTAAACTTTTCCATCATCTTACTGCATCACATGACTTGCACAAAATTGTAACTAATGTTCAGTCGAGCCTATCCATCTCACTTCTGTGGCTATATTACATATAGATACAATTTTATACTGAACCATATGGTCACCACGTTCTGACAGTGCTGAAATAAAATAAATCCTACACTGAGGTACAGTGACCTATGACCAGTTTGAGATGTTTTGCAATCCAAGACTCTTTGAAAATCTTGCCATTCACCACAGAGTTGAGAAAGTATTCCCAGAATTACACTGAGGTCACTCAAAACAGTTCCTGAGATTTCAGAGAAATGGACCATTCTGCCAATATTAATGGAAAGTTATAAAATGAATGAATGAATGCAAAATACAGCAGGGGCTGGAAATCTGAAATAAGAACAGAAAAGGCTGGGAGTGCTGTTGGAACAGCATTAACCTGAAATGTTCACTTATCTCTCCATAAGTTTAGCCTGATCCAACAGAGTAATGGAATCTTGTTGTAAGTTTGGATCACGAGGTATCCTGTGAAAGAGAATGAGTTGAGATAATGGTCTTCATTTCTGAAATATGTTAAATTTTCAGGTCCCATTCCTAATAAGTAATCAACTTGAAAGTTGATGGAGAAGGAGCATTGGTCAGATTGTATTGAGACAATGAGGAGGTACCTGAATAATTGGGCGGCACGGTGGCACAGTGGTTAGCACTGCTGCCTCACAGCGCCAGAGACCCGAGTTCAATCCACACAGTCAGTCGCCTGAGGCGGGAAGTGAACCCGGGTCTCTGGCGCTGTGAGGCAACAGTGCTAACCACTGTGCCACCGAAGGGCCGGTTTCCACGCTGTAAGTAATCTAATCTAATTATTGAAATTGAATGAATGTCGGGGTAATGGGGAAGGGCAAGTGGTCGGCACTCTGTCAAAACGTGTAGACAGCCGATGCAGATACGATGGGCTGAATGGCTTCCTTCTGGTAACTGGGTGATGATTAAACCTGATCTCCCTTTTCCTTTCCTGGGTGTGTCGTCCACATGCTGGATTGTGCTTCAGTAGAGGCTCTCCAGTGCGCACCAGGAGCTAACACAACAAACAGCTAAGGCAGTGTATGTCATAATGGTACTGAAAATATCTTGATAATGGTTAATAGTTCCAATACTAGCCATATCCTGAGTTGGACTTGCAACCACCTATTAATATTTGGATTTAAACAGGTAAATCTCAAAGAGTAGAACAAATCAAATCCAAACAATTATCGCCCCTTCAGTCTAATCACAATTAACAGCAACGTTGTGGAAGGTGTCATCAAGAGTGCTACAGAGCTGCACTCCCTCAGCAATAACTTGTTCACTGGTGTTCAGTTGCCCAGCACCAGACCTCATAACAACTATTATCCAAAGAAGCTGAACTCCTAAGGTGAGGTGAGGTGACACCAAACCAGCAATTGCCTAAGTCTGACCTGAAGGAAACTTAAAATGATGAGAAATGGGATGAAACTCTCATTAGTTGGAGTCATTCCTGGCACATTGGAGGATGGGTGTGGTTGTTGGAAGTCAGTCACCTCAGCTCCAGGACATCGCTGCAGGAGTTCCTCAGGGAAGTATCCAAGGCCCAGTTATCTTCAGCTGCTTCATCATGGAC
>NW_025183736.1:1408-2682 GCF_004010195.1 Chiloscyllium plagiosum | reverse complement strand
CAGGGGGCCAGAAATTTAATTGGAAAGACAAAAAGGTTTAAGTAGATGCGTGGAAAAGCGGTTTAGGCTGGCGGGTGTTGGAATTTGGAACACACTGTCTGTTAGGGTCAGAGAGGCAGAAATATTCAGATGTGAATGTATTCTGCCATTACGTATATGTCTCTGGGTTAAACGATTCGGGCCGTAAAGCAGATGTTTTTGACAAATGGAGCCACAACGGGCTGAGGGGTCTCCTTTTCAACTGCTGTCCTCGGTAGTACAGTGGTGAGTGTCGAAACATGTTATGCGGGAGATAGGAGCTCAATTCCTCGCTGGGGCAGTGTAAATGTTTTAAAACTGTCGCTCCGTTCCCAAGTGAAGCATATTAATGCCGGTCCTTCCATTCTCCATGGGACATGTCACAGGAAGGACAGTGCTATCTGAATCAGCGTGGGGAAGGACTGCAGCTCCCGCTGAGACAGTGAAAGTACAAACACATGACTTCTGCAACATGCACCTTGTGTCTGTACTGGAATCTAAACCATTTAATAGAAAGAAGAAGGAACCTGAAGAAGAAACAGGGTAAACTAATTCCGATGTGAGTACAGAAACATTTTCCACAGCATTTTGAGGAAAACTGACAAACGGCTCTGAGAAAGAGTTTGTCTTTCAGAACTGTTATTTCAGAGATGTTTTGTCCCAATTTAGCACTTAAGAAATTGAATAACAATTTAACTGAAGACTTGGAATGTTAGAACACACCAGGTGATGAGTCACGTACTGGAAACTGTGTTTATAAACTAGATGTTTGATGACTGATACTGATGCAATAGGCTGAATGGCAACTCGTCACGCTTTTAAAAACTCAATGATTGTCATTATTCAACTGAACCAAAAAGGCAAAAACAAAGTCACCAAGAAAAGTTGTAAGCATTGCATATGTCTTCCTTGGTGCACAAGTGCTGAAATTCAGCTCTCTCACTACTATTTTCCAATCTTGATTTCCAGTCAGGGAAAAAAAGATTTGTTGCTCTTTATGAAAATCTGAAATTCAACATGAATTCCTGACATTACAAAACAGCAAAGATAGCAGTTCTGTCAGAGTCAGTGAGAATTTCATATCGGCGATGAAATCAAATGGGAAGAAACACTGAAATCAGTTGCCTTTGCCTGCTCAGACTCAGTACAACAAAAATGATCCTTATTGAAACATACAGGTTTTTTCAAGGACTTAATAAGTTGGATGCAGAAAGGTTGGTTCTGTGACCAGAGTGCCTCGTATCGAATGACTTGGA
>NW_025183736.1:0-857 GCF_004010195.1 Chiloscyllium plagiosum | reverse complement strand
GGTCATCCTCTTGGTTACCGAACTTAGCTATCAGCTTCTGCTCGGGCACTTTTAGCTGCTGCCTGCTCCGAATTCCACCTTGGTGGATTGTCACCCCAAAGGCCGAGGTGGAATGTCCTGGACCACTGATGTGCTCTCCAACCGGGAAGGGGCACAACTGTCTGTTGACAGATGTGCAGTGCCCATTCATCCGTTGCTGTAGCCTCTGTTCGGTTTCACCAATGAACCATTCCTCAAAGCATCCTTGCCTGCAGCGTCTTTTTTTTAGATTAGCGTCAGTCTAAACATTATGGCACGGACAAAGCACACAGGAACTAACAATTTCAACATATTATCTGGACTGACACTAATTGTTAAAGTTTACTTAAGACTGTAACTATTAAAAGAAAGTTTTGCGAATCACATAACAAAGAAGTGAACCTAACATAGTCATCTTAACAGATGGCAGACTTAACAAATAATCAAGGTATTTTTCAATATATGATTTCAGTTACATCGCACTGTAAACCTTTGCTATAAATTCTGTTTCTTACAACTGTGAACTCCACAACCACCTGACGAAGGAGCATCTCTCCAAAAGCTAATGCTTCCAATTAAACCTGTTGGACTATGACCTGGTGTTGTGTGATATTTAACTTCGTATTATAATGCGGATCTCACAAAAAAAAAACAGAGATGAGGAAGCATTTATCCTCTCAGATAGTTCTGGATCCGAGGACTTTCTTGCACAAGAAGGCTGTTGAGGAAGGGTCATTCGGTGTAATGAGGCTGAGATCGGCAGATCTTCAAACAGCAAAGACATCAAGCGTTATGGGGAAAGGCCAGAAAGTGCAGTTCAAGGTTATCAGATCTGACAT
>NW_025183735.1:0-2682 GCF_004010195.1 Chiloscyllium plagiosum | reverse complement strand
TTCCTTCTCCCTCCCCTCCTGTGCAGTCAGGCTACTTGTGGGGCCACAGACATGGCCCAGTCTGCCTTCCCCTGAGCAACCAGCAACTTCATCAGCTTCCAAACTGGGAAACCGAATTGGGAGGGAGACACCAGGATATGATTCTATTCCCTGACTGTTTCTCTCCGATGGCCTAGTCCCCCAGACCCTTCCTTCTTCAAGGCTGTCATGACTGTAGGGTGATCTGCTCTGTGTGTGTGTGCTTTGCACTTAATCTCAGCATCACAGATGTCCCATAGTGTTTCTAGTCACTGTCTGAGCTCCATGACCCAGTGTCCATCTCGGACACGAGCAGGGGCTATGCCTTCCCAATTAATAGAACACATTTTCCATCTGACAAACATGTGCTAATATGCATTTTGTCTCGAGTTACTAAATTAATTACTTAGAATGATGTTAACATCCGAAATAACAATATGCTTAAATCCCTTATTCAACTGTGGCTTACTGAGGGTAATTTATTATATTGGCACAATTTTACTTCTCCCTCTTATTTCTGTGTTCAACCCTTATTTCAGAAGTTGAAAAAAAAAAGTTAACTTATAGCAATTAATTGACAGTCGCTAATAACAGCGAATCTATCAGCCAATGAACTTACAGCATTTTCTGTGATGGCTCTTGCACTTGTTTCAAACTCAATGCAGGCAGGTCCCAGCAGCAGAAAGTTATCTCTGTGACTCCCAGGTACGTGTAATCCTCCAGCTCCCACTCCACTCTGCTCCCTCACAGCGTCAATGTCTCTGTGACTCCAAGGTACGTGCAATCCTCCAGCACACACTCCACTCTGCTCCCTCACAGCGTCACCGTCTCTGTGACTCCCAGGGACGTATAATCCTCCAGCTCCCACTCCACTCTGCTCCTTCACAGGGTCACCGTCTCAGTGACTCCCAGGTATGTGTAATCCTCCAGCTCCCACTCCACTCTGCTCCCTCACAGCGTCACCGTCTCTGTGACTCCCAGGGACGTGTAATCCTCCAGCTCACACTCCACTCTGCTCCCTCACAGCGTCACCGTCTCAGTGACTCCCAGCGACGTGTAATCCTCCAGCTCCCACTCCACTCTGCTCCCTCACAGGGTCACCGTCTCTGTGATATCCAGGTATGACTAGGCCTCGATCCTCAGTGCTGATTTGTATCCTCCCACTTTGGTGCTTCTGTAACTCCCAGGTGTGAGTGAACCTCATGTTCCTGCTTCAAGTAACTCCCTCACATGGTCACTCCCTCTGTAACTCGCTGCTGATTTCGCCCCTCCTGCTCTGCTCTTTCTCCAACTCCCAGTCCCAGTCGCCCTCGACCCTCGCTGCTGATTTATATTCTTCTGCTCTGTGCTGCTCTCTCTCAGGTTCTCTCCCTTTGTGACTTCCAGGTAATGGTAGGCCTCAAGCCTCAGCTGAGATGTATAACATCCTATTGCACACTGGTCCCTCACAGGATCGCCATTGTACCTGGAAGACAGTGGAAAAGAGAAGGATTAGATACAGCAGAGGATGTTACAGTGATTGAGCGAGCTGTCGGGGATGGAACAGGTGATCTGGAGAGGTAGGCAGACCTGCAGAGTCTAAAGCAGGTTACTGGAAGATACAGGGAGGGTTGTAGGCACTGAGGGAAGCAAAAGAAGTAGAGAGATGGCGGCTTGTTGGTGATAGAGCCTTGTAGAGTCTAAAGGGATTTTTGTGAGCTGCTTACTGAGATGTGAAGACTTCAACAAATTCAAATTGACAGCCAGGGAGTGTTATGTTGCACTGGAGACTGTTGGATGTTACAGAGTTAGAAGACTCGCAGTAACTGGCAGGGGGGAATTACAGATGTTTGAAACAGAACATAAGGAGGTACAGAGAATGGGAGCATTCTAAATAGTGGGATAGCAGGGGCTGGGAGAACTAGGATGGATGAGGAGGATGAAAAGTACCAGTGCAGCACAACCAGCCGCTGTAATTCACAGAGATTTAAGGAAGGGAACGTGTGCTGTCATTGAATACAGTTATATGGAGAGTTACAGGTACTGAGGGGTTACAAATTTAGAAAAGAAGAGGTTATGGGTGATCAGAAGTTTAAATAAGTATAAAGAAATTTGAGAGATCACTAGCACAGATGGGAATGGAGGTGGTGAGACATTCTGATGAACAATAAGCGTTGTTGGCAGAGGAGGATGTCACATATACCGAAGAGCTGCATTGGCTGTATGCAGTTACAGATGTGAGGAGTATTGCAGCGCCTGCTGGAGGGTACACA
Organism: Chiloscyllium plagiosum; assembly: GCF_004010195.1. Taxonomy (NCBI): domain Eukaryota; kingdom Metazoa; phylum Chordata; class Chondrichthyes; order Orectolobiformes; family Hemiscylliidae; genus Chiloscyllium; species Chiloscyllium plagiosum. The sequence continues at coordinate 412 of NW_025183735.1, read as the reverse complement.
GGTAACAACAGTTCCAACGACTGGTGCAGTGGCTCAGGAAGGCAGCTCACCACCACCTTCTCAGGGACAACTCTGAATCAACAATACATCCAGCAATGCTCATAACCACGAGTGAATAAATAAAGTATCTACAAGCAGCACTGAGGTTACTGAGGAAGGCCATTTCATCACCACTTCTCAAACACGGAGCAACTATACCCTGGAAGGACAGGAGCTCCAGGTGCACGGTAATTTCAGCATTTCCAAGGTGCCCTCCAAGCCACGCTCCATCCTCTGAGCACTGTGTCTGTCCCTACACCTAAAGGATTGCAGTGGGTGAGGAAGGCAGCTCCCCACCACATTCTCCAGGTAATTACAGATGGGAAGGTAATGATGGCTAAGCAAGTGATGGCCACATCACATCAATGTATTT
>NW_025183734.1:1722-2682 GCF_004010195.1 Chiloscyllium plagiosum | reverse complement strand
CTCGGTGTTCTTGTAGTTACTGGGATTCACTGGTTTGTCATTGTTTGTCCACTTGACGAAGATCTCTCGGGGGGAGAATCCTCTCACTAAACAGGTGAGGAGATTTCTTCTGTTGGTGGCAGGAGGACCGACACTGATGGCTCCAGCGGATTAATCACTGCAGAATATTGGAGACAAATATAAATCAACCAAAAACATCCTGAATCAATATCACAATTTCACTAAATATTAAAATACGCCATGTTTAATTTGGTATTTATTCACTTTTGTTTTCTAAAGGAGCAGTATGATACACATTCTGTTCAGTAAAAAGAGTAAAGTTTAATGTGAAAGTTGCCTCCATGTTTCCAGCCCACAACAAGGGCATTCTGCTGATTGCTGATTGTGACGTCACAACCCAGGCTTCTTACCACCTTATCTGACTTAATCAGAATACAATATCCTTTGGTCCATCTTTTTCTGAATCAGCTACTTAGCTCTCCTGCCTTCAGATGCATCATTAATGCTCCCAACAGTGTTTGATCATTTCCAATCAAAGTCTGCCATTGATGTAACTCGATCTGGATTACACATGGGATGCTTTGTGCTTTAATCTCACCGCTTACCTTCCTCCTTGTGGATGGAGTCTCTCAGCGGAGTCGGTAGATTCTAATGGTACACCACACATTCAAAAGTTACGCCACTCAGCCAGGCTTCAGTAAAAATGTCTAATTTGCTGATCACGCTGTCGGGATTCTGTCCAGGCTGCTCAGCAATCTCTGATTTCAGAGGCTTCTTTTCTTGTCTCCAGGTCACATTGACTCCAGAAGGAAGACTGGACACAACGCAGGTTAACGTCACCGTCGCCTCCAGTAAGACTTGTTCTACTGGCGGTGGGAGGATTTTAACGGTGTTAGGGTGGCACACGGTATCTTCTATGAAACAAAAATCAAAGTCAATGAAAAATGCCCCTTTATGATA
>NW_025183734.1:0-657 GCF_004010195.1 Chiloscyllium plagiosum | reverse complement strand
GCCAATCCAGAGTTTAGATCAGAATGATGCTGGAAAATCACAGCAGATCAGGCAGCATCCGATGAGCAGGAAAATCGATCTTTCAAGCTAAAGCCATTCTCCTGCCTTCTCCCCGTACTAAACAAGAGCCGATCTATCTCTGGCTTGAGTACACACAATGGACGGGCCTCCACAGCCCTCTGCAACAACAAGTTCCACAGACTCATCACCCTCTGGCTGAAGAAATTCCTCCCCATCTCAGTTCTAAACGGTGCCCCTTTGACCCTGAGACTGTGCCCTTGGGTCCTAGTCTCGCCTACCAGTCAAAACATCTATTCCACGTTCACTCGACCTCAGTCTCTCAGTATTTTCTATGTTTCAATCAGATATCTCTCCAATATCCCCCCTCCACCCGCCAACCTATCCTTGAAGTGGCCACCAGGCAAGGATTCAGCACTCTGAATGCCTTTCCCAGCATGGTCAGGCAACAAACTATTTAACAAAGCTCACTTTCTATATATCTATCTTCAACAGAGGGGAAACATGCTTTTCTGATTTGCCAAAATGTTGAATTATGAACAATGCATATGTAACACTCAAACTGAAATGACATACGTGGCATGTTGGGAAATGAGAAGCTGTAACGTGCTGTTTACTACGCCTGATAAATTAGTGTGT
>NW_025183733.1:0-2681 GCF_004010195.1 Chiloscyllium plagiosum | reverse complement strand
CTAACACAACGTATGCCTTCTTAACAGCACTATCCACCTGGGTGACAACTTTTAGGGATCTATGTACATGGACACCAAGATCCCCCTACACATCCACACTACCAAGAATCTTTCCATTGACCCAGTACTCTGCCTTCCTGTTATTCTTCCCAAAGTGCATCACCTCACATTTAGATTAGATTTAGATTAGATTAGATTTAGATTAGATTAGATTACTTACAGTGTGGAAACAGGCCCTTCGGCCCAACAAGTCCACACCGCCCCGCCGAAGCGCAACCCACCCATACCCCTACATTTACCCTTTACCTAACACTACGGTCAATTTAGCATGGCCAATTCACCTGACCTGCACATCTTTGGACTGTGGGAGGAAACCGGAGCACCCGGAGGAAACGCACACAGACACGGGGAGAACGTGCAAACTCCACACAGTCAGTCACCTGAGGTGGGTATTGAACCCGGGTCTCTGGCGCTGTGAGGCAGCAGTGCTAACCACTGTGCCACCGTGCCGCCCAGTGAAATCCATTTGCCACCTCTCAGCCCAATTCTGCAGTTTATCCAAGTCCCCCTGCAACCTGTAACATTCTTCCACACTGTCCACTACCCCACTGACTTTAGTGTCATCTGCAAATTTACTAACCCATCCACCTATGCCTACTAACCCATCCACCTATGCCTGCGTCTAAGTCATTTATAAAAATGACAAACAGCAGTGGTCCCTAAACGGATCCTTGTGGCACACCATTAGTAACCGGACTCCAGGCTGAATATTTTCCATCAACCACCACTCGCTGCCTTCTTTCAGAAAGCCAGTTTCTAATCCAAACTTGTAAATCACCCTCAATCCCATGCCTCTGCATGTATATTTTTTAAGCAGATCTGGCATGTCCTCCTTAACCAACCTCTGATCATCTTGTACACTCTGAGGCAGTTGTCTCACTTCCCTTGTGCCTTTTTGTTACTAGTCCAACAAAACTTCAAGGGTTGTCTGGTTTTCCTACATCTGGCTTTCTCCATGCCAACACTGTGATTTTGTGTGGCCCACTTTAATACAATGAAAGCACTGCAGCTATTTAACTTCTTTGTCCCCCTCAAGGGTTTCTTTTTTAACCTTTTTTATCCTTATGATCTTCACTGAGATCTATTTTCCGTTTCCAAGTGAGGATTTGTTTTTGTCCCATTTTCTATCCCTTATGGACTGAAATTGATTCTGGAAGCCAAACCATATTTTATGGACCAGCTCATAATCATCAGCCCCTTCAGCTGCTAACCTTGCTGTTTTAACTCTTTGCTCTTCCACATGAGTTTGCATTACTTCCTCACTGAGCCTACCCTCAGCTTTTATCTCCAGCCTTTCAAGCTGACTTTACTTTTCAAGTGTCAGTTTTTGAAGTTCAAAAGCTCTCTCTTTTTCTTTCTCTGCTCTCTCTTTTTCTCTCCATTCTGCTGCTCTCTCTCTTTTCCCCTCTCTTCTGTTTTTAAACATAACTCAAAATGTTTCATTTCTGCTGCCCTTTCCTTATCTCTCGTCTCAACTCGAGCGGCTTCATTTGTAATTGAATTCTTGCCATCTCTATCGATTCTGATGATTTATCCAACAAGTTTAAATGCTGAGCTACTGCTGTAATTATCTCTCTTTTCCTCACAGAAGCAGACAGTTCCAATTCCAGCTTCTCTGCTAATTCTTGCAACTTGGTCCTATTCACTTTTTGCAAAACTTCCAAAGTCACTGTATCCACATCCAAAAAACTTTGGCAACTGAATGAGTCATTCCCATTTCAAGCTTTACCTACCCAACCAAACCAACACCCAAAATAAAGACACTAGCACCTACCACTTGCTGTTTAAAATCCTGCAAAGAGCCCCCAATCTGTTATGCACTAGGCCAGACCACTCAAAACGTTCTTAAGCAGGCAGCCCCAGACCATAACTTTGCAATTTGTTTTGGTAAGTGTACACTGAAAATTACTCGGATTAAGTTAGCTCAGTTGATTACTAGATTTTAAAACAGACAAACATTTATTTACAAAATTACACATTGAAACACAAAGAACAGAATAAAGAACCCTGACAGAACTCAACCTATCCAACTAGAATGAATTATGCTGTTCTGAATATATGCCACAGTCCCAACAAGCAAACTCTCTTTAAAACCGAGTATAAATGAACTCATGCTTACAGGTTGAAGTTGAGAGGCAGAAAGAGCGAGAGTTTCCACTCAGCTCAGTTCAGCTAGAGAGTTGAACACTCCCCTTTCATTATACAGGTCACTTCTAAAACATGACCACTTAGGACTGAAGTCTCATCTGTTTACATATAAACAAAAGGCCTCTCAAAATCCTTTTCAGATCTGTACCAAACCAGACTGATTGGAGCCCAGCCCGGTTTATTACTCCTCTGAAAAAAAATCAAGGGCAGAGTTTTCTTGAGCCTTTTTGAGAAGAAAAGGGACTAGATTTGTGAGACCTGAATGATTGAGAATCTTTCTCAGCCTTAAATATACATAAGGACTCTCCCCCCACAGCTCCCTGTGGCAAAGAGTTCCAAAGATTTGAGTTATGGAGCAGGCCAAACCCACTCAAAACATTTCAAGAAAGTAGCCAGATCTTAATTTTTCTCATTGTTTTAAGAAGGTGTAAAGTGAATATTCCTGGAGTGATACAACTGGCCCAACCACTCAG
>NW_025183732.1:0-2681 GCF_004010195.1 Chiloscyllium plagiosum | reverse complement strand
TCTAAAATAAAATAACTTAACCTACGCACCTCTAAATTCACTACTGTCCAAGTGCATGTCCAGCAGTTGCTCTTTCCCCTCTAACCTTAAACTGATGCCCTCTCATCTGTGATTCCCCAACCTTGGGAAAAAGACTGAAGTGCATTCACTCTATCCAAGCTTTCCATGATCTTATACACATGTGTAAAGTCCCCCCTCAGTCTCCTAAGCTCTAAAGAAAAAAAGTCATAGCTTGTGTGACCTTTCCCTATAACTCAGACTGCTGAGTCCTGGCAACATTCTTGTAAATTTCCTCGGCACTCTTTCCAGTTTAGTAACATCCTTCCTGTAGCAAGATGACCAAAACTGAACACAATACCCCAAGAGCAACCTCACAAAAGTCCTATAAAACTGCACCAAAATTTCCCAATTTCAATACTCAGTGCTCTGACTGATGAAGGCCAATGTGCCAAAAGCCTTCTTCATGGCTCTGTCTTCACTGTGATGCCACTTTCAGAGAATCGTGCACCTGAACTTCATGGTCCCTCTATTCCACCACACTCCTTAAGGCCCGACCATTCACCATGAAACTCCTACCTTGATTTGACTTTCCAAAATGCAAGACCTCCCACTTATCTATATTAAACTCCATTTGCCATTTCCCGGCCCACTTCCCCAGCTGATCAAGGTCCTGCTGTAATTTCTGATAACCTTCCGAGTTGCTATCTGCTCGCAGGTTCTCGAATTTAGCTCGGTAGAGGTATAAAAGTATTGACTTCATGTAACACCTTTCTTGATCTCTGAGGATCACAAAGCGCTTTGCTGCCAGTGAAGTCTATCTGAAGTGCAGTCATTATTGTGATGTAGGAATGGAGGCAGCTTATTTGCACACAGCAAGATCCAACATATGCTAATGTGCTATAGAACAGACGATCTGTTTTTTTAATGGTGTTGACTGAGGGATAAATATTGGCAATGCATCAGCAGTGCCACAGACTAAGAAAGTGGTAAATTGTAGGGGCACACACTGACTTATGTCTCCTTCTTTCAATCCATGATCAGGTTTAACAGCAAAATGGGATTCTGAAAGAGATCAGATAACTTAGCTCAGCCATGCAATCAAAGTGGAGGTGGTTGAGTGTGCCATTGTGTGTCTTCTTTAACCAGTCAGTTATTCGGGCTATATTTTAAAGTTGATCCTTAATTGAATTGGTTGGGAAGGAATGTCAGTGCCGGAGACATGAATTTTCAAAAGGACAGAGAAAACCCTCAGCTGAATCTTTCCAGAAAATGCTGCAGTGCACTGACTATCAACTGGCTGCCTGTGCGTTCTCTTGCAGAGATGAAAAAGGTTTATTTAAATACTTTGTAACTAATGGAGGTGAAACTCTTGAAGATTTAACTTTCTGAGGTAAGCAAGTAAGGCTATCGAGTAGCGTGGCATCTCAGAACTTCTTGTGATTGTGGCTAAGTAGCCCGTATAAACTGGTGATAATCTTTTCTATTGGAAGATTGCCAATTGCCCTTTTAAAAAGCTGGGACAAACTAGATGCATCATTTGGTCTTCTCCTGTCTGGCAATCTTTTCTGTTCATTTGCTTGCCAAATGTGTCTATTGACTGTTCATGAGTATGATGGTTCCCCATAAAAGGAACTATTGCCCAGTTTCTAACCTAACTTCTTCTATAATTACTATCACTATTTTTTTTGGTTTTGTTGGCTCTATCTATCTTAAGTGATTTACCTGTCTGGAAGCCATCTCATCGTTTTTTAGAAAGCAGAGTCATTAGGGACATTTAAGCAACTGCTGGACATGCACTTGGACAGTAGTGAATTGAGAGGTGCGTAGGTTTAGTTATTTTATTTTAGATTAGGAATAATCCTCGGCACAACATCGTGGGCCGAAGGGCCTGTTCTGTGCCGTACTCTTCTATGTTCTATGCAGAAACTTTAATCATATTTTCTCTTGTTGCATTTTTCCAAGGTACATATCAACTCTAAATTTCATAGCCTTTTGTCAAAAATTAAGGCCCTGTGGTTGGATAGTATACAGATTTACCCTTGACTGCACTTTTTCCAGAGTTTTAATATCTTTCAGCATGGGACAGGCCAAAACTAGGCATGGTGCTCCCTTTACGGGCATGGAAAGAGAGAGATATAATCTCAGTTTAGTGTTCTCCATCGTGTCTTCGAACCTAAATCCTTTTCTGCTTCATTCCTGTTTTTCCTTTGAACAATTCATGAACCTTTAGGTGAAGGATACATTATCCCAGGTGTCTTGATCAAGTACCCTTCAAGGGTATCCATATATTGCCATTATCATCATCATAGTGAAAACTATCAGATTGTTGTCAGCGAAGGAATCTGTCTGGTTCAGTACCATCCTTCTGAAGATGATGTGGAGGTGCCAGTGTTGGACTGGGGTGGACAATGTCAGAAGTCACACGTCACCAGGTTACAGTCGAGCAGGTTTATTTGAAATCATAAGTTTTTGGAGCGTATCCCCTTGAGAGGAAACCTTATAAGGTCTTGCTTACATGTGACTCCAGGGCTGATCCATGTAGTTGACTTTTAACTATTCTGACAAGTTCATGGGAAATTAATGATGGACAATAAATACTTGCCCTGCCAGTGATGCTTGTAAACAATAACAAATGGAGCAAAAGACTAACTAAGTCCTATTCAGTTCCACTGATGTCTTCC
>NW_025183731.1:0-2681 GCF_004010195.1 Chiloscyllium plagiosum | reverse complement strand
GTTACCTCCACGCGAGCAGGGAGATGGGGCCTGCGTTTACGGTTCCATCTGGATGACGACACCTCGGACATCACAGGGACATGTGCAAGGAATTTCCAACTCCTTGTTGGAAACAGTGGAAACCTCCACAGAGAGATCTCCAAATGGGGAACTCAGGATCAAAGCCAGATCCACACAAATGACATTTCCTTCTCTTGCTAACGGAGCACCCCACTGTTAAGGAAAGGAGTAAGGCAAATTTCAGTTAATTACAGGCGGATTCCCCTGACCTCAGTCATTGTTCAGATTTTGGAGTCCATTGTGAACAATGAGATTTCTGATTAGTTGGAAGCGCAGGGTAAAATAGGGCAACGTCAGCACGGTTTCATCAAGGGGAGGGCATGCCTGACAAATCTGTTAGAAATCCTTGAGCTGACAACGATCAGGTTAGACCAAGGAGAGCCAATGGATGTTATCCACCGAGACTTCAAGGCGGCCTTTGACAAGGCACTGCACTGGAGGTTACTGAGTAAGATAAGGGCCCACGGTGTTAGAGGCAAGGTACCAGCATGGATAGAAGCTTGGCTGTCTGACAGGAAGCAGGGAGTGGGGATAAAAGGGCCCTTCTCAGGATGGCAGCTGGTGACAAGTGGTGTTCCACAAGGGTCAGTGTTGGGACCACAACTTTTCACTTTCCACATTAATGATCCGGGTGAAGGAACGGAGGACATTCTGGTGATGTTTGCAGATGATAAAGATCGGTGGAGGGACACAGGTGGTATTGAGGAGGTGGGGAGGCTGCAGAAAGGTTTAGACAGGTTAGGGGTGTGGGCAAAGAAGTGACAAATGGAATACAATGGGAAAGTGAGAGGGAATGCACTGTGGTTGGGAGAGTAGAGGCATGGACTATTTTCTAAAACGGGAAGAAAATCCAAAATGCGAAGGGACTTGGGAATCCCAGTCAGTGTTTCTCTTCAGGTAAACTCGCAGGTTGAGTCGGGAGTTAGGAAGGCGAATACAATGTTGTCATTCAGCTCAGGGGGACTAGAATATAAAAGCAGAGATGTACTGAGGCTTTAGAAAGCTCTGGTCAGACCACGTTTGGAATATTGAGCAATTGTGGGCCCTATATCTCAGGAAGGATGGAGCAGGTCCAGAGGAGGATCACTACAATGGTCCCAGGAATGAAAGGATTAACAGAAAGGCTAGTCAGAGTAGGAATGGCAGGATAGTTAAGATGAAGATGTGGCATTAGGGATGGTGCAGGAGGGGAGGATTCAAACTGGGAAGGTGACTGCCCGGTGAGATTATCACTGGGATATTAACTCCAGAAAGCCCAGGTAGTGTTCTGGGGAGCAGGGTTCGAGTCCCACCACAGCAGATGGTGGAACCTGAATTCAATCAAAAAACAAATCTTGTGTTAAGCATCTACTGAGGACCACGAAATCAGTGAATTGTCAGAGAAGCCCATCTGGTAACACTAATGGCCTACACGTGACTCCAGACCCACAGCAATGTGGTTCCCTCTCAGCTGCCTCTGAAATGGCCGAGCGAGCCACTCAGTTATACCGATCGTGACCAAGGTTCAAGACAGCAGCTCACCACCCCCTTCTCCACCACCAGACTCACATGCACTACTCTTCAGTGTCAGTCTCATTCTTGGACTCACTCATCTCCATGAAGGACAGACCCCTCAGTATCTCACTCTATCATAAACCCACAGATAGCCTCACCATGTTGCACTTGCCCAGCTCCCACCCTGAACATGTTAAAGATGCCATCCACTACAGACAGGCCCTGCCCATACACAGGATCTGCTCAGATGAGGAACACAACAGACAACTGAAGATTTTAAGGGATAACCTCATAACGGGATACGATGCTCAACTCATCGAGTGCCAGTTCCAATGTGCCACAGTGAGAAACGACAACGATCTCCTCAGGAGACGGACAGTGGACACGACCAGAGTACCCTTTGTTGTCCAGTATTTCCCCGGAGCGGAGTTCCCCGGAGTGGAGAAACTAAGTCATGTTCTTCACAGCTTTCAAACAGACCCCTCAGGAGAACATTGACCAGAACACCGCACAACCCTGTCACAGCAACCTCCAAGACATGACAGATCAGAGACATGGACACAACCATTACACCTGGGAACACCACCCACCATGTACACAGCAGATACTCAGGTGGCTCAGTCAACGTTGTCTACCTCACACTGCAGGCAAGGATGCCCCGAGGCAGGATGTATTGGGGAGACCAATGGGTTGATGGACACCCCACAACAATCGCCAGACCAAATGTTCCCTCCCAGTTGAGGAACACTTCAGTGATCAAGGATATTCAGCCCTTGATCTTCAGGCAAACCTCTTCCAAGGCAGCCTTGGAGATACACCACAAGGCAGAATCTGTGATCATTTCTGTGCCTGGACACACCCCTCTCCACTTCACCTGAAGTTGGAGCAGCGCTCCGAAAGCTTGTGATTTTAAATAAACCGGTCGCACTATAACCCGGTGTCACCTGACTTCTGACGAGGTCCACCCCAGTCCAAAGTGAGAATGACATGTTGACGTCTGCATGGACAGGGTCAGAACCACCGAAGCAGATGGAATGGAACGTGGGAACAAAGAGAGGAGGGAGACTGTTTTCTAAATGGGGAGAGACTTTGGAAAATGTGACGCACAAAGGGACTTGGGAGTCCTG
>NW_025183730.1:0-2681 GCF_004010195.1 Chiloscyllium plagiosum | reverse complement strand
AGTGTAATATTCGGAGTGTGAGTATGTGGATGTTTGAGCATGTTTTTTTTCTGGGACTGGGCTCATGAGGGACAGTGTAACATTCGAAGTGTGACTATGAGGATATCTGAGGCTGTATTGTGACTGCGACTGGGCTGGTGAGGGACAACGTAATATTCGGAATGTGAGTATGAGGATATCTGAGGCTGTGTTGTGGGTGGGACTGGGCTGGTGAGGGGACAGTATAATATTCGGAGTGTGACTATGAGAATATCTGAGGTTGTGTCGTTACTGGGACTGGGCTGCAGAGGGGACTGTGTAATGTTCGGACTGTGAGTATGAGAATATATGATGCTTTCTTGTGACTGCAACTTGGCTGGTGAGGGGACTGTGTAATGTTTGGAGTGTGAGTATGAGGATATCTGAGCCTATGTTGTTTCTGGGTCTGGGCTGGTGAGGGGACAACGTAATATTCGGAGTGTGAGCTGTGGATGTATGAGGTTGTGTTGTTCCTGGGACTGGGCTGGTGAGGGGACAATGTAATATTCGGAGTGTGATAATGAGGGTATCTGAGGCTATGTTGTTACTGGGACCTGGCTGGTGAGGGGACAGTGTAACATTCGGAGTGTGAGTATGAGGATATCTGAGGCTGTGTTGTGACTGGGACTGGGCTGGTGAGGGACACGATAATATTCGGAGTGTGACTATGATGAAATCTGAGGTTGTGTCGTTACTGGGACAGGGCTGGTGAGGGACAGTGTAATATTCGGAGTGTGACTATGAAGATATCTGAGGCTGTGTTATGGCTGGAACTGGGCTAGTGAGGTGACAGTATAATATTTAGATTGAGTGTATGAGGATATCTGAGGTTGGGTCGTTACTGGGACAGGGCTGGTGAGGGACAGTGTGATATTTGGAATGCGAGTATGAGGATATCTGAGGCTGTGTTGTGGCTGGGACTGGGCTGGTGAGGGGACAGTGTAATATTTAGAGTATGAGTATGAGGATATCTGAGGTTGTGTCGTTACTGGGACAGGGATGGTGAGGGACAGTGTAATGTTCGGACTGTGAGTATGGGGATATATGATGCTTTCTTGCGACTGCGACTGGGCTGGCGATGGGACTGTGTAATGTTCGGAGTGTGAGTATGTGGATGTCTGAGGTTGTGTTATGACTGGGACTGGGCTCATGAGGGACAGTTTAATGTTTGGAGTGTAAGTAATGAGGATATCTGAGGTTTGTTGTGACTGGGACTGGGCTGGTGAGGGACAGTGTAATATTAGGAGTGTGACTATGAGGATATCTAAGGTTGTGTTGTTCCTGGGAAATGGCTGGTGAGGGGACGGTGTAATATTTGGAGTGTGACAATGAGGATATCTGAGGTTCTGATGTTACTGGGACAGGCTGCTGAGGGGACTGTGTAATGTTCGGACTGTGAGTATGGGGATAATATGATGCTTTCTTGCGACTGCGACTGGGCTGGCAATGGGACTGTGTAATGTTCGGAGTGTGAGTATGAGGATATGTGTGACTATGTTGTGGCTGGGACTGGGCTGGTGAGGGGACAGTGTAACATTCGGACTGTGAGTTTGTGGATGTCTGAGATTGTGTTGTTCCTGGGTCTGGGCTGGTGAGGGGACAGTGTAATATTCGGAGTGTGAGTATGAGGATATCTGAGCATGTGTTGTTACTGGGATTGGGCTGGTGAGGGGACAGTGTAATATTCGGAGTGTGAGTATGTGGATGTATGAGGTTGTGTTGTTCCTGGGACTGGGCTGGTGATGGACACTGTAATGTTTGGAGTGAGATTATTTGGATACCTGAGGCTGTGTTGTTATTGGGACTGGGCTGGTGAGGGGACAATGTAATGTTCAGACTGTGAGTATAAGGGTATCTGAGGCTATGTTGTAACTGGGACTGGGCTGGTGAGGGGACAGTGTAATATTCGGAATGTGAGTATGAGGGTATCTGAGGCTGTGTTGTTCCTGGGACTGGGCTGGTGAGGGGACAGTGTAATATTCGGAATGTGAGTATGCGAATGTCTGAGGTTGTGTTGTTCCTTGGACTGGGCTGGTGAGCGGACAGTGTAATATTTGGACTGTGAGTGTGAACATATCTCAGGCTGTTTTGTGGCTGGGACTGGGCTGGTGAGGGGACAGTGTAATATTCGCAGTGTGATTATGAGGATATCTGAGGTTGTGTTGTTACTGGGACTGGGCTGTTGAGGGGACAGTGTAATATTCGGAGTGTGAGTATGTCGATATCTGAGGCTTTGTTGTTAGTAGGACTGGGCTGGTGAGGGACAGTGTAATATTCAGAGTGCGAGTATGAGGATATCTGAGGCTGTGTTGTGGCTGGGACTGGGCTGGTGAGGGGACAGTGTAATGTTTAGAGTATGAGTATGAGGATATCTGAGGTTGTGTCGTTTCTGGGACCTGTCTGGTGAGGGGACAGTATAATATTCGGAATGTGACTATGAGGATATCTGAGGTTGTGTTGTCAATGAGACTTGGCAGGTGACAGGACGGTGTAATATTCGGAGTGTGACTATGAGGATATCTGAGGTTGTGTTGTTACTGGGACTGGGCTGGTGAGGGGACAGTGTAATATTCGGAGTGTGAGTATGTGGATGTCTGATCATGATTTTTTTCTGGGACTGGGCTCATGACGGACAGTGTAACATTCGAAGTGCGACTATGAGG
>NW_025183729.1:0-2681 GCF_004010195.1 Chiloscyllium plagiosum | reverse complement strand
GCGTTTTATCTGATTCAACATACAGGAAAACATTTAATTCCCTCACACTCGATTCCTGTTGTGAGGAATACTTTTCCCGGTTGAATATATTTTCTCCAGGGACAGCAAATGGCAATGCTTCAGTCAGCCAGTGAGGGCGCCAGAGTCTCAAAGTCGTCATTCCCAGTTCATTCATGGGACTTGGAGATGAATGGTTAGTTTTTAAGGAATTCAGTTACTGTGGAAGCTTCAACCAATGATTCTCGCTGTCACTTTAAGTTTTAAAATGGAACAGGTTTAATAAGAAAACTCGAGTGTGTTACTTGTTCTGTCTTGGTTGTAAGCTCGCTCGCTGAGCTGGAAGGTTCAATTTCAGACGTTTCGTCACCACGCTAGGTAACATCATCAGTGAGTCTCCAGTGAAGCACTGGTGTGAGTGACCCGCTTTCTATCTATGGGTTTCGGTTTCCTGGTTAGGTGGGTCCAATACTAGAGGGCATAGGTTTAAGATGAGAGGGAAAAGGTTTAAAAGGGATCTAAGGGGCAATGTTTTCAAACTGAACGGGGTAAGTGTATGGAATGAGCTGCCAGGGGAAGTGATGGAGGCTGGTACAATTGCAACATTTAAAAGGTATCTCATTGGGTACATGATTAGGAAGGATTTAGAAGGATATGGGCCAAGTGCTTGCAAATGGGACTAGGTTAATTTAGGAGGTCTGGTCGGCATGGACGAGTTGGACTGAAGGGTCTGTTCCTGTGGTGTACATGTCTATGACCCTAATGAAATACACCTTTTAAAGTTATAGTGTCATCACAGCAGTGACTTTGCTGACCTTCCCTTCCAGCCTGTGACTCTTTTGTCCCGTCCAATTGCAGCGTCCCTCTTCCCTATCTGCCGGGCACCCTCTGTCTCGTACTCCCCTCTCTCCCGGAGGAGCGACCCTCTCTTCCCAACTCCCTGCCCCCAAAGACTCTTTCTTCATCTGCCGTCTTTGCCCATCCATCACCCTCTAAGCGCAGTCCCTGACCCAATGATCGGAAACATTACACTGACACCCTCGCGATAAAAAACAAACTGGAGAGTGCTTTCGGAATAGCGTTGAGTTGATTTGCTTTTCCAACTGATTCAAAGGAAGGTGGATGAAGTTTTTTGATGTAAAAGGAATTAGTTTGCGTTGTTACTAGTTGTCAATCTCTAATGCCAGCCAGCACCTACTTTAGTTGAACTTGTCTTTTGCCCTGAAATGCACAAACATCTCACAGGGTCTACACTTCGTGCTTTCTCTGTCGTTTTTCCCAGATATCTCAGGAGATGTTTGCATCTGGAATATTATCTCTAGTTATTTGTTTCAAGCAGCAGGACTCTGGTCTCAGATGATGTCAAAACAGTGAAAACCTGATGACAGAAACACAACTGAAGAGAATGGGGGAAGGAGGCAGAATTCAAGTGAAAAAGGTGGTCAAATTCAGATTGAACCTGCATCAACTAGTGTATCCTGGAGTATGTTCACCACCAGATGGAGCGAGTGGAATTTCAATTCAATCACTCAATTCACTCTGGGATTGAAGAGTTGTCTTAGCGATGGTGAACACCAACCAATTGTTGACTGCCATTGACTGTCATCCAGTTCACTAAGGTCCTACTCGCAGATACTGACACCTACCAGCAGGTGGTGATAGACCCGACTCCACAGCGAGAAACCTGCATTACAACATCCCTGAGGAAACTACTCAACACAGGTGACGTTAACAAAAAAAATGAAGCCTGAAGGATCCAACACACCCCATTTCTACAGATTACCAAAGGTACATAAACAAGGCCCCCCCCCGCTGGCTCCAGACCCACAGTCTCGCTTCCTGGTACACCGACATACAGACTAGCAAAGGAACTGCAACATAAACTGAACCACCCTGTAGAAGAGTCAACCCACTCCACCCACTCCACCCAGGAATTCCTTAACATCATCAAAAGACACCAAGGTAGAGGACGACGAGGTCATGATTTCCTTTGACGTGATGGCCCTATTCACATCCATAAGCATCACCCTGGCCACAGAAACACTGGCCTCACTGCTAGATGAACCGAGGACACAAACGCCTGACAGCACCAACTCCATCAGCAAGGACAGCATCCCCAAACTAGCAGACCTGTGCCTCACAGCCCACTTCACCTTCAATGACAAGATCTACAAACAAATCAATGGGACGCCTATAGGATCACCAATATCAGGACTCAGAGCAGAAGCAGTTATGCAGAGGTTAGAATGAACAGCCCTTCCCATGATCCAGCACAAGTTTTGGTCTGCTATGTGGATGACACCTTTGTCATCATGAAACGCAACAAATTAGAAGAAACCCACAAACACATAAACAACACCCTTACCGGTATAAAGTTCACCAAAGAGGAAGAGAGCAATAACATACTCCCCTTCCTGGATGTTACAGTAGAACGAAAACCAATGGAGAGCTGCAGACCAGCGTCTTACAGGAAAGCCACACGCACACACACTGACCAGATACTCAACGACAGGAACAATCATCCCAACACCCACAAACGGAGCTGCGTCAGGACATTATTTAAACGAGCCACAACCCACTGCAGTACCCAGGAACTACGAGAAGCTGAGGAAAAATACCTATACACCGTATTCAGGATCAACGTGTACCTGATAAGCACAGTCAGCCGATTCCTACACAACACA
>NW_025183728.1:0-2681 GCF_004010195.1 Chiloscyllium plagiosum | reverse complement strand
CCACACAAAATTCTCCTTGTTATCACCTCGTCTGCTATGACAGACTACGTATCGTTAGCCGCTAACAGTCTCCATTAACAGTTATTTGCTCTCTCACGCGGATCGTTATTCACTCCTACGTCCTTCCTATTGTTCTCTCTCTGAGCTGGCGGCAAACACAGCAATGTACATCGGAGACTCTGAGCCAGCTGAAACTTGCTCAGTGTGAAGTACATTCCACATTGCTCTAACAATTGCAAGCAGCAAAGCGTTTCCAGAACATCTGCTTGTCATTCTGTCCCCGGGGCGCTGATATTTGTCTCATCCCCAGGAACTGGACTACCTCCACTGGTGGATAAATAAACCATTTCATTTCTACTTGCACGTTGTTCTGCGCGGTGGGACGGGGTGTAGGATGGGGTGCGGGTAGAGTCCATTCGCTCTTCTGCTCTCTCTCTCTCTCTCTCTCTGTAACCCTTGGGGTGAGAGTTGTCAGTTACATTAATGCGGGGATCATGAACAACTTTGATTGTGAACTTTGTCCAAGGGTCTGTTATCGGAGAGATAGAAAGATGCTGTGCTGGCAGGACAGAAAGAAATGGACACCGAGGACTCTTCGCCCAGGTAAATTCACATTGTTGTGTAGCCTTCTTGGTGTTCAGAAATCGTCTTCACGCAGCAATCTTATGGAAAGTCTATTGCAAAGTGGGCATCGCTTTCTTTGCTGTGACCGCGCAGCAGTTAACATCTGAGCCCCAAGTGTCCCAGATGAAGAGAATCCGAGTGAAACCTTCACTCACTGAGAGTCATCCCCACGGCCCTGAGCTGAGGGACTGCAGGCAGTCCAACACGGAAGGGACGGTTAAAAATGAACCAGTTTTGCTCCCTCAGCCTCTCTGTCCCAGAGAGAGGCAGTGGGACGGCATAAACACGTAGCATCATTCTCGGCGAGACAGAAGCCGTTCAGCCCATCGAGTCCACGACGACTGTCTGTCACTTGTCTGTCTCTGAAGTTATTCACAATCGGTGATCTGTCCTAATCGTGGGGGAATGTGTCTGAGTTGTAATGCGATTCCTGATATGCCGAACGTCTTATCATTCACGTCCGAACCGGCACGGCGAATTACTGCAGGGAATGGACAAAAACGTAAGGCATGTGTTTCAACTTTATCAGCTCATTGACATCTCAGAAAAGTGGTTTTACAATTCACTTCAGAGGAACTCGACGGAGAACAGGAGAAGACCGCTCAGACCTCCAGAAGCGAGTCACTTCGCCTGCGTGAATTTGGCGAGTCTATCAGTACGATACATGTCACTCAGACACTCGAAGTTTTGGGGAGCAGATGCAAAGGCAAGATATAGTACAGAGGTTCACGGCAAAGGAAAGCTGCTCAAGGAGAGTTTGAGCAATCGCAATGCAGGATGGTTTCGAGTTATGGGCCTCTGGGTTGTGGGGCCCGCACGCTTTCGTTGCGTCACTCTGTGTTTAGTATGCCGTGCGTTTTCTCAGAACCCTTCAGCTTTTCGACAGGCACCTGGCATGCACGTTCCAGACTCATATCAAAGATCTCCACTGCTGTTATGTAATATACTGCTGCGCAGAGGTGTGGAGGCTGTGTTAATATGAACCTTCTGTTGGTCGAACTTGACCACCGAATTCAATTTTGTGTCCATTGAATCTGCCTCTTTGTCACTGTCAGACAGCGATTTACTGACCCTAACCATTCCTTGTACGAAAACGATCTTCCGAATGTCACTTTTCCTTCTTTTTCTCATGAATTTAAAACGCTGCCGCATCGTTCTCGATCCTTTCAGGCGTCGGAACACTTTCACGTCATTATTTCCAATCTCTAGACCCCTCATGACTTGGAAAACTTGCCACGCCGGATTTCAAACTTCTGTTCTCCGAGGAGAGCTGTCCCAATTTTCCAAACTACCTTCATTGCTGACCTTCCGCAAACACGGGACCACTCACGTCAACCTGTTCAACGCTATCTCCAATCATTTCACTTCCCCGCTTTAACGAAGGAGCTTTTTGAGAAGTTTAATCGGGCATTTTTGCACAAGTCAAGAAAGCCAGGATCTCTCGCAAGTCTGCCCGTTAGAAGACCCAATGCGAGAATCATACCCCTAGACCAACGAGCCACAGGCCGCTGGCTCCAGCACCTCCTGAACCAGCTGAGACTTGCTCAGTGTGAAATACATTCGCCATTGTTCTCAGAATTGCAAACAGCAAAAGCGTTTCCAGAACAGTGCTTGTCATTCTGTCTCCCTGCTCATTTTGTTCATTTTCAAATGAACAAAACCAGCAGGTCTAGTCCATCTGTGGAGAGAAAGGAGAGATAATGTTTTGAGCCCAACGATCCGTCTTCGGAACTGATGGAATGAGTGGGCGGGTAAAGACCGTGGAAGAAGGTGGACAGGTTCTAAAATGATTGAACTCGGCGTTGGATCCTGAAGGCAGCACGGTCTCTCAGGAGAAAATGAGGTTTCGCTCTTCCAGCTCGCGCTGTGCCTTGTGGGAGCACTGCAGCAAATCAGAGACTGAAATGTTGTCATGGGAACAGAGTGGGAGGTTGAAGTGACAGGAAACTGGAAGCTGACTGTTTATGGGAGAAAGGACACAGAACGGGGGATGTGCTACAAAAGTGGACAGAAAAGCCACACCACAGACCAGACCCTGAACTATAACCATCAAAACA
>NW_025183727.1:1493-2681 GCF_004010195.1 Chiloscyllium plagiosum | reverse complement strand
TTGCAGACGATACAAAAATAGGCAAATGGACAGATCATATTGAGGAGACGGAGAGGCTGAAGAAGGAGTTGGACAAGTAAAGAAATCGGCAGATGCATTCCAACGTGCAAAGTGTGAAGTCATGCACTTTGGCACGAAGAATAGAGGCATGGTCTATTTTTTAAATGGGGAGAAAATTCAGAAATCTGAAGAGCAAAGGGATTTCCAGTGCAGGGTTCTCTCAAGGTAAGCTTGCAGGTTGAGGCAGTAGTTAGGAGGACAACTGCATTTATTATTGATGGCATTTATTATGAGAGGGTTGAATATTAAACAGGTTGTATAGGGCTCTGAATAGACCACATTTGGAGTATTGTGCGTAATTTTGAGCCCCATATCTCAGGGAGGATGTACTGGCCCTGGGATATGTTCACAAGATCTTCACGAGAAAGGTCGTAGGAATGAAAAGCTTATCGCATGAGGCTTGTTTGAGGACTCTGGGTCTACACACGATAACGTTTAGAAGGATGAGAGGGATTGTAACGGAAGCATGCCGAATACTGAATGACCTGGACAAAGTGGATGTTGGTAAGATGTTTCCATTGGACTAGAAGCCAAGGGTACAGCCTGAGATGAAAGGGAATACCCTTTAGAACAGTGATAAGGCCTGAGATGAAAGGGAATACCCTTTAGAACAGTGATAAGGAGAAATGTCTTTAACCAGAGAATGGAGAATCTTTGAAATTTGTTGCCACAGAAGGCTGTGGGGGCCAGGTCATTGAGTATATTTGGGACGGAGATAGATAAGATTTTGATTATCCAGGGGATCAAGGGTTACAAGGAGAAGGCCAGAGAATGGGATTGAGAAACCTATCAGCGATGATTGAATGGTGGTGCAGACTCAATGGGCTAAATGGCCTACGTTCTGCTCCTATGTCTTATCGTCTTATGGTTTAAACCTCAAGGAGGCAACTTGCATCTCCGAGAAGATGGATTCATGTTCTTCATGAAGGTCAGAAGCTGGAGGGAATAGTTAACTGTTTTAGAATGAAGATATTGTGGCTGCTGTCAGGGTGGTGGATAATATGACATTCAGTGCAGGATCACACACCAACTGCCCTATATTAATGTGGGGAGAGCTTATTCAAAACCTGGACCTCTCCTTCCCTGTCAATTACCGTGGGGAGTGGGAGTTGGGGTGGGAGGGCGTAA
>NW_025183727.1:0-1256 GCF_004010195.1 Chiloscyllium plagiosum | reverse complement strand
GAAGGGAGTTATCTTTCCTTTTGATCTACCCTTGCGGGATCTGTGCAGACCTGGTCAGGCCAGCATCTTATGCCGACCTTGAACTGAGTGGCTAGTTCAGCTGTTCCACAGGACAGAAAAGAGTAAAACACAGTTCTGCGGGTTTGCAGTCACACAGAAACCTGACCAGGGAAGGATACCCAACTGCTTTCTCTAATGGGCATGAGGCAAGCCGATAACAACAGATTATAATTCTGTAGCTCTACATTATGAACCAATGATGTGACCACCATTCACTGTCATCTCATCTTTCAGATTCTGTGCAGAGAACAAGTTAAATATCTCAAGTGCAATTGTTTTGCAATGGACACGTGGTAGGAGGGATGTGAAACAGCTGTATCCGGAATGAACAAAGGCACAAACGAAGGTTTATTCAGGAATTGCATGAGGCTGAGGAGGACACTGGATGTCACAACGGTGGTACTGCAAAGGATTGGTGAGAGGGGAAGATATGGAGATGTAAACTGAGCAGGAGAAAATGAATCAAGGAGGTTGAGATCAGTCTGTTTCATCCTCGCATATTGGTGAGCAACTTGTATTGAGCAATTTGCTCGTTATAATTTCTAAGGAATGGAATATTAGATTGAAAATGAAAACGTTGACTTGCAACTGTCCAAAATTTACATATAATGAGCATCAATTCAGTTCAGACCGTTTCAATAGACAACTTGAGTGACTTACCAGGAGCACCAACTATAGCAAGGATAGGATAGTAACCAGCTTGAATAACCATCAGTACATCTTTAATCCGCGATACTAATGATATCCAAGGCTGGGAAAGCCAGTAAAGACCATAGGATAAACTCCTATCCATTGTTGGAATATTCCAGTCGACTGCTATCAGTTTCTGATCTCTCCTCACTCTCTCTCTCTGAAGCTGCGGATCCCTGTTACTGGTGTGGGTGATGCTCCCGATCATACGATGGGATAAAACACTGAAAGCATTCCCTTATTCATAGAAGAGAGAACTTCCCTAGGGACGCATAGGATCCACGGAGACTGACATAACCACAATCGCTGAATTAACAGCTCAGTTTATCCCTTTCAATTCAATGCTATTTCATTAAAATTCACAATAACTTTGAACATTAATGCATTCTGGGTGTGATATGTGAGTGTGACTGAAGGAAGGAATGTTGAAGATGGAAGATTGATTGTGTGTAATCATTCAGTCTGCCTTGGATATGGAAATAATGCTAGAGGTTTGACAGACCATA
>NW_025183726.1:1725-2681 GCF_004010195.1 Chiloscyllium plagiosum | reverse complement strand
GAAGGAGACTTGCTATTACAATAATGTCAGCAAACTCCTAGTTCGAGAGGATGGCCCACAACTGGATTCAGAGATAAGGGTACAGGCTAGTAAGGGAAGCCATTGTTAGAAGTGTTCTGGCCATGGTAGGGAAGAGCAGTGAAGGAAATCCCATGGAGCTGGATAATAGACAAAATCTCAATGAGATTCTTTCACTCCTCCTGTAATTTTGAACTTGCTGCAGCTGAATGGATTTGATAAAAAGGAGGCAAATAATTATCATCACAAGAAAAGTTACCCAGTCCAGATGGGAGGCACCTTTGGGTAATTGATGTATCAAGGGTGGAAATTGGCAGTGGGTTTTTCCCAACAATCTCTCCTGATGAAGGGCTTTTGCCTGAAACGCCGATTCTCCTGCTCCTCGGATGTTGCCTGACCAGCTGTGCTTTTCCAGCACCACTCTGATCTAAACAATGGTTTCATGGTCATTATTCCAGATTTTTTTTATTGAATTCCAATTCTTCCATCTGCCAGGGCAGGAAGCAAACCCTGGTCCCCAGAACATTACCTGGGTCTCTGGATTCACACCTAACACCAAGAGGCAATCACCTCCCCTGTCCAACCTTTCCTCACAAAGCAATCCTCTCATTCCACATATTAGTCCCGGTAAATCCTCTCTGAACTGCCTCCAATATATTGACATTGTTTTTGAAATAAGCTGACCAATATGGGAATTTTGGAAATTTAAGATAAAATGGATTGATCATTTCATTAGCCACTTCTTTTCAGACCCTGGGATGGAGTCCATCAGGACCCAAACACCTGTCAGCCTCCAGGTCCATCAATTTATTCAGGATCACTTCTCCAGTGACTGGGATTTTCTTCAATTTCTCCCATCCTTCTATTTCCTGACTGTCATCATTAACTTCTCTGTGGTAATGCCTCAGCCAATCAGAGTTTACCTGCTCACCAATGAC
>NW_025183726.1:0-1378 GCF_004010195.1 Chiloscyllium plagiosum | reverse complement strand
ATCAATCAGGCTCACAGTGTGATTTAGCTTCAAGTGATAGAAGCTATATCTATTCACACACAGGACCCTATCCTTTGGAGGAAGAAGATATTTGCCCATACATCGTATATTCTTCATTGAGGAAAGGGTTATGGAAACGGTCAATCCGTGCTGCTTTATCCATGACAATGCCTTGACATCGCAATTTGGAGGGACCAGTGTTGGACTGAGGTGGACAAATTTAAAAATCAGGACGACACCAGGTTATAGTCCGACAGCTTTACTTGGAGCCACTAGCTTTTGAAGCACTGTTTCTTCATCAGGTGGTCGATGACCTGATGGAGAAGCAGCAGTCTGAAAGCTAGCACCTCCAAATAAACTCTAACCTGGTGTTGTGTGATGTTTAACTTTGACTACACAAAGTATGCTTGCCTGGCCGAGTTTAAGCATCTAACTAAGACTAACAGCTTTGAGTTACTGCTGCATCTCCATCCCAAACCTGGTCTGATCAATCAGTACCATCGTGTTACACTATGAGTTGATGGTCCCTTTTGAACATTATTTCCTTGCATCCCAGTCTTGATGACTCAAGAGGAAAGTGATTCAGGTTGTGTTTATTTTAAGCAATATTTTAGAAGTAACCTTGCAGAGCAAGAGTTCAAACTGCTCTTGGAGACCTGTTTCCTTGTTTCAATTTGTTTTATTTGGCTTGAAATGAAAACTCTTGGTTATATTTGTCAAATCCACTGAGAATATAAACTGAGACAGTGTATGACAAGCTGCTGAATTCACTCAGAGCCCCTGCTCTGTAGCTGGTATATCAGAATTTCACTCCCCCTAGATTCCACTATACGGGAGTGTCAGACACACAAAGAGGCACTGACGTTAAGACTCAGACCTCAGATGTTGGCAGGTTGCTGTGGGGTGCTGTGCTGGGAATGTTGAATACAGTTGGCAGGGCTTCTACCCAGCATGGAGCTGCCCCCTGACTCTGACTGTTTTTCTGCTGAGTAATGTGAGTACAGTCAGAAATGAGCTGCCTGCTGTGTTTTGGGGAGTTGGTGACAGATTGGAAAGTGAAAGTTACTGTCAGATTCCTTCACTCCCTGCTACAGCAACAAGAAGGTGGCAGCTTTTGGAAGAAAACTTGTTCTTTGGTTTAAAATACCGGCCGGTGTGTATGGTCATGCTCGGCACATATTAACATGTGTCTCTCAGTGATGACTCTAGGGGACCTCACCCTTCAACCTTTCAGCACTGAATTTAGATTCCTAACACCCAGCTTTCAATCAGAGACACAGT
Organism: Chiloscyllium plagiosum; assembly: GCF_004010195.1. NCBI lineage: Eukaryota > Metazoa > Chordata > Chondrichthyes > Orectolobiformes > Hemiscylliidae > Chiloscyllium > Chiloscyllium plagiosum. Next base: position 97 of record NW_025183726.1, on the reverse strand, counting down.
TCATTGCTGGAGGAATCTCTCTAATTAATCAAGAGAAACCCTCTATATATTAACACCATTAATTCCATTCTCACAAGAGGGGATGGTGTCTTTGATT
>NW_025183725.1:0-2681 GCF_004010195.1 Chiloscyllium plagiosum | reverse complement strand
TGCACATTCTCCCTGTGTCTGCGTGAGTTTCCTTTGGGTTCTCCAGTCCCCTCCCACAGTCCGAAAATGTGCAGGTTAGGTGAATTGGCTATGCTGAATTGCCCATGGTGTTAGGTGCATTAGTCAGAGGGAAATGAATCTGGGTGGATTACTCTTTGAAGGATCAGTGTGGACTTGTTGGGCCAAATGGCCTGTTTCCACTCTGTGGGGAATCTAATTGAGAAAGGAATGTATGTAGTTAAAACTTGGACAAATTCAATTCAATGCACAGGAAGAGGTGGACAGAATGGCCTTGGCCTGCAGTTGTTGCCCATTCTCACAATCTTTGGGAAGGTGGAAGAAAGTAACTTTTTGTGCTGGTGCAATCCTTGGAATATAGGGATTCCACAGAGCTGGTTACAAGATTTTCATGCAACCAAATTGAGGAAATGCCAAAATAGTTTAAAATCAGAATGTTATGTGATTTCAAGGTAACTTGTAGGTTTCTTTACATCTGCTGCCCTTACATTTCTAAGTGGAAGAGGTCATGGATTTGGAAGGTGCTATCAATTAAGATTCCCAAGGAGAACCTGCAGTTATATAATGCTTTCCATGTAGTTCAGATCATTCAGCACATAGAAATCATAGAGTCATACAGTGCAGAAACAGATGCTTTAATCCCACTCATCCATGCTGACCATACATCACAGTCTGACCTAGCCCCATCTGCCCTCAACATTTAGCCCTCAAAACAATTCCTATTCATCCAGCCATCCGGACCCTTTTTAATGTTGTAATTATACCTGCCTCCAGAACTTCCCCAGGCAGCTCATTGCAAACATGTGTTATCCCTCAGGCCATTTTATAATCTTTCCCCTCTCACCTTAAACCTCTGCTTTCTAATTTTGGCTTGTCCCACCTAAGAAGAAAGAGATTGGTTAATGACCCCATCCATGTTTCTCATGATTTTATAAACCTCTAAACTCTCCAGACTGAGAAACAAATCACCGATTCAAGGGGTCATGGACATTGATGAGTAATCCTCCCAGCGGTCCTCTCTGGGTTTCCTTCCTCACCAGAGACTGGAGCTTCCACTGGATTCCCCAGGAGTGAAAGGTCTTGTTTGTAGCCAGCATGGTTTTGTGCAGGGAGGTCTTGCCTCAGTAACCTGATTGCATTTTTTGAGCAGATAACAGAGGTATAAGTGGTTGATGTTATTTACATCACAGACTTCTGCAAAGCCTTTGACAAGGGCCCCAATGGCAAACTGTTGAGAAAGGTGAAGTCACCTGATATCAGGGGTGAACTGCTAAGGTCGATATAGAATTGGTTTAGTCACAGGAGACAGAAGATAGCGGTGGAAGGATACTGTTCAGAATGGAATGTTGTGACATGTGGTTCCACAGGGATCAGTACTGGGATCTCTGCTGTTTGTGGCCTACATAAATGATTTGGTGGAAAACGTGGCTAGTATAATTAGTAAGTTTGCTTACGTAAAACAGATTAGTGCAGTTGTAGATAGTGAGGAGGACTTCCAGAAAATACAGCAGAATATAGATCAGATGGAGGCATGGGCAGAAAATTGCAGATGTAGTTTAATCTGGACAAACCTGAGGTGATGCCTTTTTGAAACAAATTACAGATAGAAACTTTGGTGACAGAGCCTTAGGAGGATTGATATGTGGAGGGATTTGGGTGTGCAGGTTCACAGATCACTGAAGGTGGCAACGCAGGTAGTTAAGGTAGGAAAAAGGCCTATGCCATGCTTGGCTTCATTGGAAGGAACATTAGTGTAAGGATAAAAACATTATGCTTCAGGTCCATAGAAATGTAATGACTCCACACTTGGAATATTGCTGTTCTGGGTCTCACTGCCAGAAGGATATCAATGATTTGCTCAGGGTACAGAAAAGGATGTTTACCAGGATGTTGCCTGTTCTCAGAGATTTTAGCGAAGAAGAAAGGTGGGATGGATTGTGTTTGAGATCATTGAAATGCAAGGGGCTAAAGGGAGACAGAAGAGAAGTTTATAAGACTGTGAGTAGCATGGATAGAGTGAAAATTATGAGGCATTTTTCCCAAGGTGGAGCAGTCAATTACTAGGGGACACAGGTTCAAGGTGTTGGTGGGATGGGGTGGAGGATTTAAAAGAGATGTGTGAGGCAGGTTTCTCACACAAAGATGAGTGAGTGCCTGCAATGCGCTGCCAGAAGAAATGGTGGAAGCAGATACAATAGCAGCATTCAAGAAACACCTGAACAAATACTTGAATGGGAAGGGAATTGAGGAATATGGATCCTGCAAGTGAAGACAGTTTTAGTATGGAAGGGCCAAATGTATCTACGCAGGCTTGGAGGACAGAAGGGCCTGTTCCTGTGCTATATTGTTCTTTGTTCTATTACACACAATGTCCGCCCCACCCCCGCTCCGAGCTCGGGTACATGAACTATCCCCCTTTCTCTGCCCCAGGATGGTGGCTGTTCCCTGAAGTGATGCTTCCTGGCAGGGAGAGTTAAAAAAGAACCATCTGCAAATGCAAGCTGCTCTTTCTGCAGGCTTTGTGGCCTCCACACTGAGTGTTCGAAACAGCCGTCCAGCCACCGCTTAAATTCTGCAAATCCAACCAAGGTCCCGGGAGAGGGCAGCTCCGTGCAAGCGCACAGTATCTTACAGTGCAGGAGATAGAGGGAGTAACGTACCAT
>NW_025183724.1:0-2681 GCF_004010195.1 Chiloscyllium plagiosum | reverse complement strand
ACAGTGACACAGTGCCCATTGGTATTGGAAGTGACAGTGACACAGTGCCCTTTGGTTTTGGAAGTGATAGTGACACGGTGTCCTTTAGTGTTGGCATTGACAGTGTCACGGTGCCTTTGGTGTTGGCAAAGACAGTGACGCGGTGCCTTTGGTGTTGGCAGTAAAGCGGTGCCTTTGGTGTTGGCAGTGACAGTGACACGGTGCCTTTGGTGTTGGCAGTGGCCGTGACACAGTGCCCTTTGGTGTTGGCAGTGACAGTGACGTGGTGCCTTTGGTGTTGGCAGTGACAGTGACACAGTGCCATTTGGTGTTGGCAGTGACAGTGACACAGTGCCCTTTGGTCTTGGCAGTGACAGTGACATGGTGCTTTGGTGTTGGCAGTGGCAGTGCCACAGTGCCTTTGGTGTTGGCAGTGAAAGTGACACGGTACCTTTGGTGTTGGCCATGACAGTGACAGAGTGCCCTTTGGTGTTGGCAGTGACAGTGATGCGGTGCCTTTGGTGTTAGCAGTGGCAGTGACACAGTGCCCTTTGGTGTTGGCAGTGACAGTGACACAGTGCACTTTGGTGTTGGCAGTGACAGTGACACGGTGCCTTTGGTGTTGTCAGTAATAGTGACACGGTGTCCTTTGGTGTTGGCAGTGACACTGTGTCTTTGGTGTTGGCAGTGACAGTGACAGAGTTCCCTTTGGTGTTGGCAGTGACAGTGACAGAGTGCCCTTTGGTGTTGGCAGCGACAGTGACACCGTGGCCTTTGGTGTTGGCAATGACAGTGACAGAGTGCCCTTTGGTGTTGGCAGTGACAGTGACACAGTTCCCTTTGGTGTTGGCAGGTGACAGTGACAGAGGGGCTTTGGTGTTGGCAGTGACAGTGACAGAGGGGCTTTGGTGTTGGCAGTGACAGTGACAGAGGGGCTTTGGTGTTGGCAGTGACAGTGACAGAGGGGCTTTGGTGTTGGCAGTGACAGTGACAGAGGGGCTTTGGTGTTGGCAGTGACAGTGACAGAGGGGCTTTGGTGTTGGCAGTGACAGTGACAGAGGGGCTTTGGTGTTGGCAGTGACAGTGACAGAGGGGCTTTGGTGTTGGCAGTGACAGTGACACGGTGACTTTGGTGTTGGCCATGACAGTGACGTGGTGCCATTGTTGATGGCAGTGACAGTGACACGGTGCCCTTTGGTGTTGGCAGTGACAGTGACAGAGGGGCTTTGGTGTTGGCAGTGACAGTGACAGAGGGGCTTTGGTGTTGGCAGTGACAGTGACAGAGGGGCTTTGGTGTTGGCAGTGACAGTGACAGAGGGGCTTTGGTGTTGGCAGTGACAGTGACAGAGGGGCTTTGGTGTTGGCAGTGACAGTGACAGAGGGGCTTTGGTGTTGGCAGTGACAGTGACAGAGGGGCTTTGGTGTTGGCAGTGACAGTGACAGAGGGGCTTTGGTGTTGGCAGTGACAGTGACAGAGGGGCTTTGGTGTTGGCAGTGACAGTGACAGAGGGGCTTTGGTGTTGGCAGTGACAGTGACAGAGGGGCTTTGGTGTTGGCAGTGACAGTGACAGAGGGGCTTTGGTGTTGGCAGTGACAGTGACAGAGGGGCTTTGGTGTTGGCAGTGACAGTGACAGAGGGGCTTTGGTGTTGGCAGTGACAGTGACAGAGGGGCTTTGGTGTTGGCAGTGACAGTGACAGAGGGGCTTTGGTGTTGGCAGTGACAGTGACAGAGGGGCTTTGGTGTTGGCAGTGACAGTGACAGAGGGGCTTTGGTGTTGGCAGTGACAGTGACAGAGGGGCTTTGGTGTTGGCAGTGACAGTGACACGGTGACTTTGGTGTTGGCCATGACAGTGACGTGGTGCCATTGTTGATGGCAGTGACAGTGACACGGTGCCCTTTGGTGTTGGCAGTGACAGTGACAGAGGGGCTTTGGTGTTGGCAGTGACAGTGACAGAGGGGCTTTGGTGTTGGCAGTGACAGTGACAGAGGGGCTTTGGTGTTGGCAGTGACAGTGACAGAGGGGCTTTGGTGTTGGCAGTGACAGTGACAGAGGGGCTTTGGTGTTGGCAGTGACAGTGACAGAGGGGCTTTGGTGTTGGCAGTGACAGTGACAGAGGGGCTTTGGTGTTGGCAGTGACAGTGACAGAGGGGCTTTGGTGTTGGCAGTGACAGTGACAGAGGGGCTTTGGTGTTGGCAGTGACAGTGACAGAGGGGCTTTGGTGTTGGCAGTGACAGTGACAGAGGGGCTTTGGTGTTGGCAGTGACAGTGACAGAGGGGCTTTGGTGTTGGCAGTGACAGTGACAGAGGGGCTTTGGTGTTGGCAGTGACAGTGACAGAGGGGCTTTGGTGTTGGCAGTGACAGTGACATGGTGCCTTTGGTGTTGGCAGTTACAGTGACGCGGTGCCTTTGGTGTTGGCAGTGACAGTGACACAGTGCCCTTTGGTGTTGGCAGTGACCGTGACAAAGTGCCTTTGGTGTTGGCAGTGACGTGGTGCCCTTTGGTGTTGGCAGTGACAGTGACACGGTGACTTTGGTGTTGGCCATGACAGTGACGTGGTGCCATTGTTGATGGCAGTGACAGTGACACGGTGCCCTTTGGTGTTGGCAGTGACAGTGACACGGTGTCCTTTGGTGTTGGCAGTGACAGTGCCGTGGTGCCTTTGATGTTGGCAGTGACAGTGACAGAGGGCCCTTTGG
>NW_025183723.1:0-2681 GCF_004010195.1 Chiloscyllium plagiosum | reverse complement strand
ACGTTTGCTATTCACCTTATCTATGCCCCTCATGACTTTATAAACTTCTCTAAGATCACCCCTCAACCTCCTACACGACAGTGAAAAAAAGTCCGGCCTGTCCTTATAGCTCAAATCCTGCAGTCCCAGCAACATCCCGGTAACTCTTTTCTGAACCTTCTCCAAGTTAATAATATCTTTCCGATAGCAAGGTAACCAGAACTGCACGCAGTACTCCAAAAACAGCCTCACCAACGTCCTGTACAATCTAAACATGACATCTCAACTCCTATGGTCTGAGCAATGAAGGCAAGTGTGCTAAAATGTGGAGGTGCCAGTGTTGGACTGGGTTAGACAAGGTCAAAAATCAACAAAACCAGGTTATAGTCCAACAGCATGCTAAAAACCACCTTAACCACCCTGTCTAGCTGTGATGCAACTTTCAAAGAAGTATGTACCTGAACCATGAGGTTTCTCTATTTGACAACACTACCCAGGGCCCGACAGTTTGTTTTACAAGTCCTTCCCTTGTTTGTTTTACCAAAGTACTGTACCTTATATTTACCCAAATTAAACTCCATTTGCCACTCTTCAGCCCATTGTCCCAATTGATCCCAGATTCATTTGTAATCTTAGATAACGTCCTTCACTGTCGACTACAGCACCAATTCTGGTGTCATCTGCAACTTTGCTAACCATGCTCCTAAATTCTCATCCAAATTATTTCTATAAATAAAAGTGGGCCCAGACTGATCCTTGTGGCACACCGCTGGTCACAGGCCCCCTGTCTGAAAAACAACCCTCCAACATCAGCCTCTGTCTCCTACCATCAAACCAATTTTGTATCCAATTAACAAGCTCACTCTGAAGCCCATGTGATCTAACTTTACTAATTAGTCCCATGCAGAACCTTATAAAAGGTTTCACTAAAGTCCACATAGACAACGTCAACCTCTCTGCCCTTATCTATCTTTTTGGTTGTGTCCTCAAAAAACTCAATCAAGTCTGTGAGACACGATTTCCCACGCACAAAGCCATTCTGACTATCCCTAATCAGTTCCTGTCTCTCCAGATGCGTGTAAATCCCACAGAATCCCCTCCAACAACTTTTCCACCACTGACATCAGATCACTGATCTACAGTTCCTAAACTTTTTCTTACAGCCTTTCTTAAATAAAGGCACAACATTAGCCGCCCTCCTAGACTACCGAATCATTGTAACCCTGCATTTCCCATGGCTAACCCACCTAAACTAGACATCCCTGGACACTATGGTTAATTTAGCATGGCTAATCTACTCTAACCTGCACATCTTTGGACTGTGGAAGGAAACCGGAGCACCCAGAGGAAACCCACGCAGACACAGGGAGAATATGCAAACTCCACACACACGCCTAAGGCTGGAACTGAACCCAGGTCCCTAGCACTGTGAGGCAGCAGTGCTAACCACCGAGCCACCATGCTGCCCTCATTGTTTCTGGTTGTTTCATTGTTCCTTGCTCTTACAAGACTTACCCCTCATTCTGACAGGAACATACTGCCTCTGACTCTTGTTATCTCACTTCTGTAGGCCTCCCACTTGCCAAATCGTCTCTTTACTTGCAAACAGTCCACTCCAAACAACTCAAAAGTTCCTGTCTCATACTGTCAAAAGTTGCCTTACTCCAATTAAGAACTTTAATTTTTACACAAGGCCTATCCTTTTCCGTAACTATTTTAAAGCAAATAGAATTATGATCACTGATCCCTAAGTACTCCACCACTAACACTTCAGTCTCTTGCCCTGCCTTATTTCCCAAGAGAAGGTCAAGTTTTGCTCCTTGTCTGGGAGGTACATCTAGGCGAAAATGAGGACTGCAGATGCTGGAGATCAGAGTCAAGATTAGAGTGGTGCTGGAAAAGCACAGCAGGTCAGGCAGCATCAGAGGAGCAAGAAAATCGACGTTTCAGGCAAAAGCCCTTCATCAGATACCCAGGCTGTTTCACTATGATAGTCAAGGATAGTAGTGGGAAGTTGCGTGTGGAGGCTGAAGAGATTGGGGAGACACTGAATGAATAGTAGGACACTCTTCCCAGCCTGTTTCGCTGTGATAGTGACTGTAGGACACTCTTCCCAGCCTGCTTCACTGTGATAGTGACTGTAGAACCCTCTTCCCAGCCTGTTTCACTGTGATAGCGACTGTAGGACCCAGTTCCCAGCCTGTTTCACTGTGATAGTGACTGTAGGACACTCTTCCCAGGCTGTTTCACTGTGATAGTGACTGTAGAACCCTGTTCCCAGGCTGTTACGCTGTGATAGTGACTGTAGGACACTTTTCCCAGCCTGTTTCACTGTGATAGTGACTGTAGGACCCAGTTCCCAGGCTGTTTCACTGTGATAGTGACTGAAGGACACTCTTCACAGCCTGTTTCACTGTAATAGTGACTGTAGAACCCTCTTTCCAGCCTGTTTCACTGTGATAGTGACTGTAGGACCCAGTCCTCAGGATGTTTCACTGTGATAGTGACTGTAGGACACTCTTCACAGCCTGTTTCACTATGATTGTGACTGTAGGACCCAGTTACCAGCCTGTTTCACTGTGATTGTGACTGTAGGACCCTGTTCCCAGGCTGTTTCACTGTGATAGTGACTGTAGGACACTTTTCCCAGCCTGTTTCACTGTGATAGTGACTGTAGGACACAGTTCCCAGGATGTTTCACT
>NW_025183722.1:0-2681 GCF_004010195.1 Chiloscyllium plagiosum | reverse complement strand
CCCTACAACCCACCCTCCGATCCTGGCACCTTCCCCTGCCACCGCAGAAACTGTAAAACCTGCGCCCACACCTCCACACGGTGGCACAGTGGTTAGCACTGCTGCCTCACAGCGCCAAAGACCCGGGTTCAATTCCCGCCTCAGGCGACTGTGTGGAGTTTGCACATTCTCCCCGTGTCTGCGTGGGTTTCCTCCGGGTGCTCCAGTTTCCTCCCACAGTGCAAAAATGTGCAGGTTAGGTGAATTGGCCATGCTAAATTGCCCATAGTGTTAGGGGTAGGGGTAAATATAGGGGAATGGGTCTGGGTGGTTGCGCTTCGGCGAGTCGGTTTGGACTTGTTGGGCCGAAGGGCCTGTTTCCACACTGTAAGTAATCTAATCTAAAGTAACCCTCTTCGCTGTCCACTCCACCTCCAATTTTGGTGTCATCTGCAAACTTACTAACTGTACCGATCCTTGTGGCACTCCACTGGTCACAGGCCTCCAGTCTGAAAAACAACCCTCCACCACCACCCTCTGTCAGTGGAAGTATCATTTCAATTATCTTAAATTTAAATCACAATGTCTTCCCTCCCTCCACCCAGACTGTCAGCACCACAAGGTGCCCTTACCTTGTACATTTAGCACAAGAGAATATGCCAAGACACCAAGTTGGCACAGAGCTGAGGGAGACATTTTTGGGAAGGTGGAAACCACAGGCTACACCCCCATGACAAACCCTTTCTTTCCCATCGATCCAGCCCCCATCTTGGCCACCTCTCTCAGCCTCTTCCTGACAACGGAGTCCTCTTTGAGTTTTCAACTCAATATCATCTCTGTCCATCACCAAGAGGGTCAGTGCTGACTCAATGTGTCAAATGGCTTCCGGCTGCACTGCAGGGATTCTATGACTCTAAGAGCATCTGTTTCTAATTGCTTTGTCTGTGCCACTGCCTCAGCCTCGGCTGCTGCTAAAAGCTCTGGCGATATTGCTGGTCTTTCCCCATTTTGCTATTTCTGAAATGGAAAGAGAGAATGCTGGAGAATCTCAGCAATTCTGTGGAAACAGACACAGAGTGAATGTTTTCAGATCCGGTTCTGATATGTGCATGCTCTAAAATGTGCAATCAGTCGTATATTTGAACTTCAGTTTGAGTCAATGAACCTTGAGTGCTGCCGTGAAAAGGGGGAACAAATCAATAATTGGATGGAAATGCACCGTTGCATATTGCTGGCTGTGTGTGTCACCCACTCCAGGCTGATAGCAATTGCCAATTTCCTGTCTTATGATTGTTTTGAAACTAGGGTTCTGGGATAGTTTTATTTGGTTCCCACTGTTAGAATCTGAGTTCTGAGGATACTGGAGAAGCCAGAGCCTTGTGACAATGTGTCTTGATAGACCATAATCTTTTAGAGAATAAACCGAGTGAATCAACAAAGGTACAAAAATAAGTGTCAGTATTACAGGGTTGGTTTGAAATGGAAAAGAGAATTCAGATTTACTGTACAAACGAGAACAGAACAAACATAACAACGGTGTAGGGAAGATAGGTATTTTAAATCATATACACTGCATATTGTATATATAATACTTAAGACTCAAACATTCAGGATGAACAGGAGATAAATCTGAGTTCCCAGGCGCATTATGGTTGAACTCCCCTTTAAACAGCTGATACAGTCAAGATCGATCACACCTGGGCATTAGTGACATTGTGGGTCGCCCAAATCTCACTAGGACTCCTTTGCAAGGGATTCCAGCTCTTCATGTTTGAAGATCTAGCCTTGGGAAATGCCCTCGAAGCCTTCGGACTGTCTCGATGACTGCTCATCTGTTGGTCATCAAATCTCTTGTCCTGATACCAAGTTTCTCTGGATTCCTGAGGCCGTTCCCAAACATTTCATGACCAACGTGATTTCAGTTTTCACTGAGCTGCTGCTGAATTTCTCACAGCTCCAAGTTTTCTTCACTACATAAAGTAAGTTCTGCTGTGGTCACCTTTTGCCCAGTTATTACTAAACTACCAATGGCTCCAAATGCTGCTTTTTAGCCTTAACCCTTCCTGTGCTCCACACATCCATATTAACACAGGCCCATCCATATTAACACAGGCTATACACATTAACACAGGCTATACACATTAACACAGGCCCATCCATATTAACACAGGCCAATCATATTAACACAGGCCCATCCATATTAACACAGCCCATCCACATTAACACAGGCCCATCCATATTAACACAGGCCCATCCATATTAACACAGGCCATCCACATTAACACAGGCTATACACATTAACACAGGCCCATCCATATTAACACAGGCCCATCCATATTAACACAGGCCCATCCACATTAACACAGGCCATCCATATTAACACAGGCCCATCCATATTAACACAGACCATCCATATTAACACAGGCCCATCCATATTAACACAGGCCCATCCATATTAACACAGGCCATCCATATTAACACAGGCCAATCATATTAACACAGGCTATACACATTAACACAGGCTATACACATTAACACAGGCCATCCATATTAACACAGGCTATACACATTAACACAGGCCATCCATATTAACACCGGCCAATCATATTAACACAGGCTGTCCATTACCTGACATCTAAATATCCTTCAATTACCAAGTTCCTCTCTAATCTGATGAATTAAATGGGGCTTATGACCTTTCA
>NW_025183721.1:0-2681 GCF_004010195.1 Chiloscyllium plagiosum | reverse complement strand
TGTATGTATGGAACATAGTGATAGTGTGTCATGTATTTTGGTGGCGAGTTGGTGTTCATGTATCCTCGTAACACGACAACAGGACAGTTTCAATGGTGGAAAAGTGAATTTATATACACTGTTTAATCAATGTGTGTGCAGTTAAGTAACATTTTTCACATGTGCACAACACATTATAAATGAACAACAGAGACACAGTTAACGAAACATCATGCATATGATGTATAAAATTGATACAACCTTAAAACATGATTTGATCCTCTCAATGTTCCCTCCTTTTCTGGAATTCCCAACTCTACTCTCTCATTCTTACCAGGATGTGTGCTCCAAATTCTTGATTCTAGTGTCCCAACTTATTTCAGTTAATCCCCTTGAATATATTGGTCTGTTGGGTTCTTTCCAAAGTTAGTGTCTGTCATATAATCGGAGATAAATATTCTGGCATCAGACTCAGCATTTGAACATATTTCTCTGTTGTACATGCAATGTACAAAGGACCACAGCACACAGGCATTGCCAAAACATTAGGGGATGTTCATCTATTTCTATTGATATGGAGATTTTCCACATCTCCATATCAATATCCTCTCCTTTGTTTCTCCGTTTGCATCTAGTTAGGAAATCCACCAATTATTCTTCGTGTACCATCTCTTAAAACTCCTTCTTTCAGTTTATATCTAATGCACTCTTCAAGATGTTATGTGGTTATAATTAAGCCATGTAACTACAAAGACATGCGGCTGTAGCTGGCCAGAGTTAATTGGAAGGGGAGCTGAGCAGGAAATACCATGGAGCCGCAATGGGAGGAGGTTCTGGGGATAATTCGGAAGATAATACCAGAATGCAACCCCAAGAAGATGAAACATACTCATGGGAGGACAAGGCAGCCATGAGTTATAAGGCATCAAACCAAAAGAGAAAATATACAATGTGGTGAAGATGATTGGGAATCCAGAGAATTCATTGGCTCTGAAACTACATAACGTTGGCATTACTGACACTGCAGAGCTCTTAATCGTGGTCAGGGAGAGAAACAGAGGAAACACATTCACTTTAAACACAGAAGATGGTATTTCTCAAGGAAAAAGATTCAGGTGAATTAAACATTTGAATTAAGATCAGTTAAATGCTTTTGCGGAATGTATCAGATTGGAAGCAAGACCTAGGGAGACAGACCCTCAGCAGAATGAGAGTTTGAAAATGGAAGTATTTCCACATCAGAAACCAGGTTAGATCACTGAGTGCAGGGCTGATGGGTGAATAGGTCTCAGTGAGAATTGGGGAACAGACAGCAGAATTGCATTGCAGCTATTGCAGCTCGAAACTGCTGGACCACAGCAACAGGAGAAGCAGACCTGCATTCAACCACAACCTGAAACTTTTTGCCAGGATAACACTTCAGTCTGTCATTGCCATCAACACCAACTATGGTTCAGTGACGAGCGTGGGTGAACATGTCAGAACTTTAACCTGATGCTAACTCATTAAAGCTACCAGACTTGACCAACAGATCTGAACGAAGCCCTGCAGTCCTGTGACGTTCAGTTATAAAATACGGATGGACAATTAAACGATTGACTGGAGGCAAAGTCTCCACAAACATCCCCATCCGAAATAATGGAACATATCTGCACATCAGTGTAAAAGATAAGGATTTTTCATCTGCACCATCCTCTGCCAGAAGTATTGAGTCGATGATGCACCTCACTCTCATCATGATGCCCACAGAATCACAGATGTCAGTCTTCAACCAATTTCATTTGCTGCACGTGACATGAAGAAACAGCTGAACACAGTGGATATGACACAAGCAATGGGCCCTGACCCCTTTCCTGCAATCGGACTGAAGACTTGTGCTGCATAACAAGCTGTGTCCCTGGCGAAGCTGTTTCATTCCAGCTCCAACTCCGACATCTCGCTGGCAACGTGGAAAATTACTCAGCTATGTCCCGTTCCCGAAGAGGGGAATAATTACAATCTGACCAATTACCACCCCCTCAGTCCCATCACGACAGTCAAATCGGTGGGAGTTCTTTTTGACAGAGCTGTCAAACAGCACAGAAATAACCAGCTCAGTGTGGTTTCCAATAGGTCCCCATGTGGAGATGGTGCTGTTGTGGAAATGTCACTGGATTACTAATACAGACCAGGCTAATGCTCTGGCAGCGTGTGGATGTTAAAAGCAATTAATAAAATATCGGGATCTAAAATCTGGGATCAGTAACAGTGACCTTGGAGCCAATATCGATTGTAAACAGAATTTCCTTCTCCAATGTACTTGAGGAAGTGAATCTCCCGTGATTTCCTGGGCTGGCCTAAAACTGACTCCAAAGATCCTGACATGTGATAAACATTTCAATGGTCTCTGAAACGGTCAATCAAGGCACTCATTTGAATCTAACTACTCCGAGGTCTGAAAGGATGAAACCGGACAGAACATCCGGCATCAGCATCATTATCGGAAAAGGGAATGGGAACACAGTCCTGTCTACACTGCAGATACCTCCTTCCTAACATCTGAGAGCTTGTGACAACATTTACAGAGCTTTCCCACAGACTGTACAGAAACAGCGGGAAAGGAGTAGGTCATACAACACATTGAGCCTCCCCCATTCTAGTTCATGGAAAATATCTCCTCAATGCACTGACCCCACACGATATCCATATCCGTTAATGTGAGT
>NW_025183720.1:1523-2680 GCF_004010195.1 Chiloscyllium plagiosum | reverse complement strand
TCTGTACGTGCGTGGATGTTTATGTGCGCGTGTTTCTCCGAACTTGCATGGATGTCTGTGTGCATGCGTTTTCCTGTACGCGCGTGGATGTCTGTGTGTGTGTGTTTCTCTGTACGTGCGTGGATGTCTATGTGCGTTTGATTCTCTGTCCGTGCGTGCATGTCTCTGTGCGTGTGTTTCTCTGTACGTGCATGGATGTCTATGTGCGTTTCTTTCTCTGTACGTGCATGGATGTTTGTGTGCATGCGTTTTCCTGTACATGCATGCATGTCTGTGTACATGTGTTTCTCTGTACATGCATGGATGTCTATATGCGTGTGTTTCTCTGTCCGTGCATGCATATCTGTGATCGTGTGTTTCTCTGTACGTACGTGGATGTCTGTGTGCATGTGTTTCTCTGTACGTGCGTGGATGTTTATGTGCGCGTGTATCTCCGAACTTGCATGGATGTCTGTGTGCATGCGTTTTCCTGTACGCGCGTGGATGTCTGTGTGCCTGTGTTTCTCTTTACGTGCGTGGATGTCTATGTGCGTTTGATTCTCTGTCCGTGCGTGCATGTCTGTGTGCGTGTGTTTCTCTGTATGTGCGTGGATGTCTATGTGCGTTTCTTTCTCTGTACATGCGTGGATGCCTGTATGTGTGTGTTTCTCTGTACGTGCATGCATGTCTGTGTGCGTGTGTTTCTCTGTATGTGCGTGGATGTTTGTGTGCGTGCGTTTTCCTGTACTTGCGTGGATGTCTGTGTGCGTGCGTTGTTCTGTACGTGCGTGGATGTCTCTGTGCGTGTGTTTCTCTCTATGATTGTGGATGCCTGTGTGCGTATGTTTCTCTGTACATGCATGCATGTCTGTATGCGTGTGTTTCTCTGTCCGTGCATGCATGTCTGTGTGCGTGTGTTTCTCTGTACGTTTGTGGATGTTTGTATGTGTGTGTTTCTCTGTACGTGTGTGGATGGCTGTGTGCATGCGTTCCTCTGTACATGCATGCATGTCTGTGTGCGTGTGTTTCTCTGTATGTGCGTGGATGTCTATGTGCGTTTCTTTCTCTGTACGTGCATGGATGTTTGTGTGCATGCGTTTTCCTGTACATGCATGCATGTCTGTGTACATGTGTTTCTCTGTACATGCATGGATGTCTATATGCGTGTGTTTCTCTGT
>NW_025183720.1:0-1353 GCF_004010195.1 Chiloscyllium plagiosum | reverse complement strand
GTGCGTGTGTTTCTCTTTACATACCTGGATGCCTGCTTCTGTGTGTGTTTCTCTGTACGTGCGTGGATGTCTGTGTGCGTGTGTTTCTCTGTACATACGTGGATGCCTGTTTCTGTGTGTGTTTCTCTGTACGTGCATGCATGTCTGTGTGCGTGTGTTTCTCTGTACATGCGTGGATGGCTGTGTGCGTGCGCTTTCCTGTACGTGTGTGGATGTCTGTGTGCGTGTATATCTCTGTACATGCGTGGAGGACTGTGTGCATGTGTTCCTCTGTAGTGCATGGATGTCTGTGTGCATGCATTATTCTGTATGTGCGTGGATGTCTCTGTGCGTGTGTTTCTCTCCATGATTGTGGATGCCTGTGTGCGTGTGTTTCTCTGTACATGCATGCATGTCTGTGTGCGTGTTTCTCTGTCCATGCATGCATGACAGTTTGCGTGTGTTTCTCTGTACGTTTGTGGATGTTTGTATGTGTGTGTTTCTCTGTACATGCGTGGATTTCTGTGTGCGTGTGTTTCTCTGTATGTGCATGCATGTCTGTGTGCGTGTGTTTTTCTGTACATGCGTGGATTTCTGTGTGCGTGGTTTTCTGTATGTACATGCATATCTGTGTGTGTGTGTTTCTCTGTACGTGCGTGGATGTCCATGTGCGTGCCTTTTTCTGCACGTGCGTGGATGTCTGTGTGCGTGTGTTTCTCTGTACGTGCATGGATGTCTGTGTGCGTGTGTTTCACTGAATGTGCATGCATATCTGTGTGCGTGCATTTTTCTGCACATGCATGCATGTCTGTGTGTGTGTGTTTCTCTGTATGTGCATGCATATCTGTGTGCGTGCATTTTTCTGCACATGCACGCATGTCTGTGTGCGTGTGTTTCTCTGTACGAGCATGCATATCTGTGTGCGTGTGTTTTTCTGAACGTGCACGCATGTCAGTGTGCGTGTGTTTCTCTGTATGTACATGCATGTCTGTGTGCGTGTGTTTCTCTGTACGTGCGTGGATGTCTGTGTGCGTGTGTTTCTCTGTCCATGCATGCATGTCTGTGTGCATGTGTTTCTCTGTACGTGCGTGGATGTCTGTGTGCATGCGTTTTTCTGTGCGTTGCGTGGATGTCTGTGTGCGTGTGTTTCTCTGTACGAGCATGCATATCTGTGTGCGTGTGTTTTTCTGAACGTGCACGCATGTCAGTGTGCGTGTGTTTCTCTGTATGTACATGCATGTCTGTGTGCATGTGTTTCTCTGTACGTGCGTGGATGTCTGTGTGCATGCGTTTGTCTGTGCGTGAGTGGAATCTGTCTGTGTGCGTGAGTTTCTGTATACATGCATGCATGTCTGTGTGCGTATGTTTCTCTGT
>NW_025183719.1:1748-2680 GCF_004010195.1 Chiloscyllium plagiosum | reverse complement strand
GCACTCCTTCCATACTGACCCTCTGACAATGCTTCACTCCGTCCACACTGGTCCTCTGACAATGCTGCACTACTACCACACTGACCCTCTGACAATGCTACACTCCCTCCATACTGATCCTCTGACAATGCTGCATTCCCTCCACCCTGACCCTCTGACAATTCTGCACTCCCTCCATACTGACGCTCTGAAAACGCCGCATTCCCTCCATACTGACCATCTGACAATTATGCACTCCCTCCAACCTCATCCTCTGACAATGCTGCACTGCCTCCATACTGACTCTCTGACAATGCTGCACTCCCTCCAAACTGACCCTCTGATAATGTTGCACTCCCTCCATACTGACCCTCTGACAATGCTGCACTCCCTCCATACTGACCCTCGGACAATGCTGCACTCCTTCCATACGGACCCTCTGACAATGCTGCACTCCCTCCATACTGATCCCCTGACAATGCTGCAGTCCTTCCAAACTGACCCTCTGACAATGCTGCACTCCGTCCACACTGACCCTCTGACAATTCTGCACTCCCTCCATCCTGATCCTCTGACAATGCTGCACTCCCTCCACACTGATCCTCTGACAAGGCTGCACTCCCTCCACACTGACCCTCTGACAATGCTGCACTCCCTCCGTTCTGACCCTCTGACAATGCTGCACTCCCTCCACACTGACTCTCTGACAATGCTGTACTCCTTCCGCACTGATCCTCTGACAATGCTGCACTCCCTCCACACTGATCCTCTGACAATGCTGCACTCCCTTGACACTGACCCTCTGACAATGCTGCACTCCCTCTAGAGTGACCCACTGTGAATGCTGCACTCCCCCTACACTGATCCTCTGATAATGCTGCACTCCCTCCATCCTGATCCTCTGACAATGCTGCACTCCCTCCATACTGACCCTCTGACAACAGACTGCCTCC
>NW_025183719.1:0-1544 GCF_004010195.1 Chiloscyllium plagiosum | reverse complement strand
CTGACCCTCTGACAATGCTGCACTACCTCCGTCCTGACCCTCTGACAATGCTGCACTCCGTCCACACTGGTCCTCTGACAATGCTGCACTACTACCACACTGACCCTCTGACAATGCTACACTCCCTCCATACTGATCCTCTGACAATTCTGCACTCCCTCCACCCTGACCCTCTGACAATTCTGCACTCCCTCCATACTGACGCTCTGAAAACGCTGCATTCCCTCCATACCGACCATCTGACAATTATGCACTCCCTCCAACCTCATCCTCTGACAATGCTGCACTGCCTCTATACTGACTCTCTGACAATGCTGCACTCCCTCCACACTGACCCTCTGATAATGCTGCACTCCCTCCATACTGACCCTCTGACAATGCTGCACTCCCTCCATACTGACCCTCTGACAATGCTGCACTCCTTCCATACGGACCCTCTGACAATGCTGCACTCCCTCCATACTGACCCACTGACAATGCTGCAGTCCTTCCAAACTGACCCTCTGACAATGCTGCACTCCGTCCACACTGACCCTCTGACAATACTGCCCTCCCTCCACACTGATCCTCTGATAATGCTGTACTACCTCCTAACTGATCCTCTGACAATGCTGCACTCCCTCCAAACTGACCCTCTGACAATGCTGCACTTCTTCCATCCTGCCCCTCTGTAAATGCTGCACTCCCTCCACACTGATCGTCTGACAATGCTGCACTCCCTGCATACTGACCCTCTGACAATGCTGCTCTCCCTCCATACTGACTCTCTGACAATGCTGCACTCCCTCCACACTGACCCCCTGACAATGCTGCACTCCCACCATCCTGACACTCTGACAATGCTACACTCCCTCCACACTGACCCGCGGACAATGCTGCATTCCCTCCACTCTGACCGCCTGACAATGCTGCACACCCTCCATACTGACCCTCTGACAATGCTGCACTCCCTGCATACTGACCCTCTGACAATGGTGCATTCCCTCCACACTGACTCTCTGACAATGCTGCACTCCCTCCAATCTGAACCTCTGATAATGCTGCACTCCCTCTTCACTGATCCTCTGACAATGCTGCTCTACCTCCACACTGATATTCTGACAATGCTGCCCTCCCTCCACACTGATCCTCTGACAATGCTGCACTCCATCCACACTGATCCTCTGACATTGCTGCACTCCCTCCACTCTGATCCTCTGACAATGATGCACTCCCTTGACACTGACCCTCTGACAATGCTACACTCCCTCGATCCTGACCCTCTGATAATGCTGCACTCCCTCTTCACTGATCCTCTGACAATGCTGCACTACCTCCACACTGATACTCTGACAATGCTGCACTCCCTCGATCCTGACCCTCTGATAATGCTGCACTCCCTCTACGCTGATCCTCTGACAATGCTGCACGACCTCCACACTGATCCTCTGACAATGCTGCACTCCCTCCATCCTGATCCTCTGACAATGCTGCACTCCCTCCATACTGACCCTCTGACAACACTGGACTGCCTCCATACTGACCCTCTGACAATTCTGCACTCC
>NW_025183718.1:0-2680 GCF_004010195.1 Chiloscyllium plagiosum | reverse complement strand
TGATCCCTGTGGTACACCACTATTTACAAGTTGTCATCCTGACCATGCCCCTTACCACAACTGTGGTAGTTAGCTAATCCTCTATCCATGCTAACATACAGCCTCCCAACACTGTGGGCTCTTTGCTTACTATTTCATGAGATGTGAATATCATTGGCTGTGCCAACAACTCTTCCCAAACTGACCTTGAAAATGTGGTGCTGAACTGCCTCTTAATTTGCTTCATAAATATGGTGTGGACTGCAACAATGTTCAGGAGTGAGTTTCAGCATTTTGGTCAATAACAAAGAAACAATGCGATATATCTTGCAGTCGGAATCCTGTGTTCACACTTGTCTGTTCTTGGTGGTTGTGGTCATGACTTGGAAGGTGCTTTTGAAGAATCACCACTCATGCAATCAAGTCAGACTGATAGATTGTGGCCCGAGACTCTGCCATTTTGACTTCCCTCATCAATCTTCATTCTTTCCAGCGACGTTTCTGTCTCAAACCGCCACGCAATGCCATCTGTTACAGCTTAAAAGATAAGAATATACATGATTACCAACCGTATTTTGGGTTGTATAAATCTTTGCCTGCCAGAATTATTTTCCAAAAGACTTTAATTAAACTGGGTGACTGCATGAAATAGTTTGTTGGTCAGACTATAATTATCATCCTCAAAGGAGACAATGCCAGTATTACCATTGAACTCGTCTTTTTGCAGCATCATAGAAGGTACTCCTCCAGGGAGTGAATTTTACCAACTACAACTGCTAAATATCAACAAACACTCTGACATGACCCTCCGGTTTTAATGTAAACCATACTCCCATACAGTAGGTACCATTTAAATACGTTAATAGATACAAGCCTTGAGCAAATCCAGCCTCCAGCCGGGCAACACGCTTCTTGGAGCTCGGACAGGGGTTCCCACTCATTAAACTGGGTGACTGCATGAAATGGTTTGTTGGTCAGAATATAATCATCATCATCAAAGGAGACAATGCCAGTAATACCATTGAACTCGTCTTTTTGTTTCAAAAGCACAAGTTCTTGATTTACTTTTACAACTTACTGGCATTCACACCTGCACATTCAATGTCAAACTCAGACAACATAAATGAAATTACACCATTAATTTTGTTTTACAACAATCCAACAGATTAATTAATAATACAGAGTGAATACCAAGGCTGATTAATGTGAAATTAAATTTGACTGAAAATGTAAAATCGAGATAAGAGATAACAAATGGGGGAAGGGCAGAAGGTAAGAAATGCAGTTTCATAGAAGGTGCTCCTCCAGGGAGTGTATTTTATAAACTACAACTGCAAAATATAAAGAAACACTCTGACATGTTCCTCCGGTTTTAATGTAAACCATACTCCCATTCAGTAGGTACCATTTAAATACGTTAATAGATACAAGCCTTGAGCAAATCCAGCCTCCAGCCGGGCCCCCCGCTTCTTGGAGCTCGGAGAGGGGTTCCCACTCATTCATTCAACAGGAGGTGGCTCAATTTATTGTAATGGGCACGGAGGGTACAGTGGTCGTGTCTCATGTTGAGGAGGAAGCTGTTTCCTCTCATTCAACAGAAGAGGACCTATTTACTAGAGGTTTTCTTTTGTGGTGCAGCTGTAGTCCCTAGAGCCCTGAGGCTCAGGTTCAAATCCCACTGCTCCAGTGTGTGTAATAACATGACTGCACAAGCCACGTGCCAATTGGCATAGGGATAAGAAAATACGGGAAGTAAACACGTCAAACTGTTCAATGTTATCTACAATCATTTCACTTCCTGTCCCATTCGTAATCCAGGGAGCCCAGCCTCGTTTAACGAAGGTTCTTTTTGAGAAGTTTAATCGGGCATTTTTGCACAAGTCAAGTTAAGAAAGCCGGGATCTCTCGCAAGACTGCGCAGTAGACAACAATTGTAATTCTCGGCGGGGAGGTTGAATTATGAATTCACTAATAGCCTCCCCTAAGCGATAGCGCAGACCACGCCAGTGCCTGTCTCTGTGGCGCAATTGGTCAGCGCGTTCAACTATTAAGCGAGAGCTTGATGGTTCCAGCCCACCCAGGGGCAGTGTGTTCGCTGCTCTTCCTTGGCGTCGAAGCTGAACGCTTTTAATGGGGTCAGGAAAATGTTCCCCAAACAGAAATCTTCTCCACAAGGGGGTTTCTGAATTGAATTAATGTTTAACGTAAGGGACTGCGGATGCTGAGAAGCCGAGACAAAAATAGAAACTCGGCAGGTTTGACAGTACCTGTCGGAGAAAACAGAATTCTGAAATGCTGTCTCTGATTCTCTTCCCACAGATGTTCCCGGACCTGCTGAGTTCCTCCTGCAATTTCTAGTTTTGTTTTTAACGGAAAGTTCATTTCACCTTTTGGGATGAAAACCTAGACTCGCCATGTGCAGATATTTAACCCTTTCGAATCACTGTGAAGTGATTGGATTCAAACAAACTCTGCGATGATTCACTCTTTCTCAGCTCCACAGGCAGACAGACCTGGGAAGTGAAGCTGTCAGTGTGGTTCTGTATTCGTGGGCCGAGTGGTTAACGCGATGGACTTGAAATCCATTGCGGTTTCCCCACGCAGGTGTGAACCCTGCCGAGTACAAAATGAGAAATGTCGTCGAAAAGAAAGGGAGCTTGCTCCCCGACTTCTTCTTTAAGATTCAAATCAGTGGAGGGGG
>NW_025183717.1:0-2680 GCF_004010195.1 Chiloscyllium plagiosum | reverse complement strand
GTGACACTCTCACCTACAAATGTCACATTACTACATACACGTTTATGCATGTGACACTCCCACCTACTGATGTTACAATACTGTACACACATTTGTGCATGTGACACACCCACTACTGACATCACAATACTGTACACACATTTGTGCATGTGACACTCTCACCTACTGATGTCACAATACTGTACACACATTTGTGCATGTGTCACTCCCACCTACTGATGTCACTAAACTGTACACACATTTGTGCATGTGCCACTCCCACCTACTGATGTTACAATACTGTACATAAATTTGTGCAGGTGACACTCCCACCTACTGATGTCACAATACTGTACACACATTTCTACATGTGACAGTCCAACCTACAAATGGCACAATACTGTACACACATTTGTGCATGTGACACTCCCACCTACTGATGTCACAATACGTTTCACACATTTGTGCACGTGACACTCCCACCCCCTGATGTCACAATACTGTACACACATTTATGCATGTGACACTCCCACCTACTGATATCACAATACTGTCCACACATTTGTGCATGTGACACTCCCACCTTTAGATGTCACAATACTGTACACACATTCGTGCACATGAGATTCTCACCTACAAATGTCACAATACTGTACGCACATTTGTGCATGTGACACTCCCACCTACAGATGTCACAATACTGTATCCACATTTGTGCATGTGACACTCCCACCTTCAGATGTCACAATACTGTACACACATTTGTGCAAGTGTCACTCCCACCTACTGATGTCACAATACTGTACACACATTTATGCATGTGGGGCACTCCCACCTACTGATGTCACAATACTGTACAAACATTTGTGCGTGACACTCCCATCTACTGATGTCACAATACTGTATACACATTTGTGCATGTGACACTCCCACCTACAGATGTCACAATACTGTACACACATTTGTGCATGTAACACTCCCACCTACTGATGTCACAATACTGTACCCACATTTATGCATGTGGGGCACTCACACCTACTGATGTCAGAATACTGTACAAACATTTTGTGCGTGACACTCCCATCTACTGATGTCACAATACTGTATACACAATTGTGCATGTGATATTCTCACCTACTGATGTCACAATACTGTATACACATTTGTGCATGTGACACTCCCACCTACTGATGTCACAATACCGTACACACATTTGTGCATATGCGATTCTCACCTACAGAAGTCACAATACTGTACACACATTTGTGCATGTGTCACTCCCACCTACTGATGTCACAATACTATACACACATTTGTGCATGTGATACTCCCACCTTCAGATGTCACAATACTGTACACACATTTGTGCATGTGTCACTCCCACCTACTGATGTCACATTACTGTACACACAATTGTGCATGTGACACTCCCACCCCCTGATGTCACAATACTGTACACACATTTGTGCATGTGACACTCCCACCCATTGATGTCACAATACGGTATACACCTTTGTGCATGTGACACTCCAACCTACAAATGGCACATTACTATATACACATTTATGCATGTGACACTCCCACCTACTGATGTCACAATACTGTACACACATTTGTGCATGTGACACTCTCACGTACTGATGTCACTATACTGTATACACATTTGTGCATGTGACACTCCCACCTACTGATGTCACAATACTGTACACACATTTATGCATGTGGGGCACTCCCACCTACTGATGTCACAATACTGTACACACATTTGTGCGTGACGCTACTGCCTACTGATGTCACAATACTGTACACACATTTATGCATGTGACTCTCCCACCTACTGATGTCACAATACTGTACACACATTTATGCATGTGACACGCCAACCTACTGATGTCACAATACTGTACACACATTTGTGCATGTGACACTCCCACCTCCTGATGTCACAGTACTGTACACTCCTTTGTGCATGTGACACTCTCACCTCCTGATGTCACAATACTGTACACACATTTGTGCATGTGACCAACCTACTGATTCACAATACTGTACACACATTTGTGCATGTGACACTCCCACCGACTGATATCACAATACTGTTCACACATTTGTGCATGTGACACTCCCACCTACTGATGTCACAATACTGTACACACATTTGTACATGTGACACTCCCACCTACTGTGTCACAATATTGTACACACATTTGTGCATGTGACACTCCCACCTACTGATGTCACAATACTGTACACACAATTGTGCACGTGACACTCCCACCTACTGATTCACAATACTGTACACACATTTGTGCATGTGACACTCCCACCTATAGATGTCACAATACTGTATACACGTTTGTGCATATGACACTCCCACCTGCAAATGTCACATTACTATGTACACATTTATGCATGTGACACTCCCACCTACTGATGTCACAATACTGTACACACATTTATGCATGTGATATTCTCCCCTACTGATGTCACAATACTTTATACACATTTATGCATGTGACACTCTCACCTCCTGATGTCACAATACAGTACACACATTTGTGCATGTGACACTCTCACCTACTGATGTCACTAAACTGTATACACATTTGTGCATGTGACACTACCACCTACTGATGTCACAATACTGTACACACATTTGTGCGTGACACTAACACCTACTGATGTCACAATACTGTACACA
>NW_025183716.1:2083-2680 GCF_004010195.1 Chiloscyllium plagiosum | reverse complement strand
TGTACGTGTGTGGATGCCTGTGTGTGTGTGTTTATCTGTACTTGCATGGAAGTCTGTGTGCGTGTGTTTCTCTGTACATGCGTGGATGTCTGTGTGCGTGTGTTTCTCTGTTCATGCATGCATGTCTGTGTGTGTGTTTCTCTATACGTGCATGCACATCTGTGTGCGTGTCTTTCTCTGTACGTGCATGCATATCTGTGTGCGTGTATTTCCCTGTACGTGCATGCATGTCTGTGGGTGGGTGTTTCTCTGTACAAGCATGCATGTCTGTGTGCGTGTGTTTCGCTGTACGTGTGTGGATGGCTGTGTGCGTGTGTTTCTCTGTACGTGCGTGGATGGCTGTGTGCGTGTGTTTCTCTGTACGTGCGCGCATGTCTGTGTGCATGTGTTTGTCTATACATGCATGCATGTCTGTGTGCAGGTGTTTCCATGTATGTGCGTGGATGTCTGTGTGCGTGTTTCTCTGTACTTGCATGCAAGTCTGTGTGCGTGTGTTTCTCTGTACATGCGTGCATGCCTGTGTGCGTGTGTTTCTCTCTACATGCATGCATGTCTGTGTGCGTGTGTTTCTCTGTACGTGCTTGGATGTCTGTGTGC
>NW_025183716.1:0-1587 GCF_004010195.1 Chiloscyllium plagiosum | reverse complement strand
TGCGTGGATGTCTGTGTGCGTGTGTTTCTCTGTACGTGCGTGGATGTCTGTGTGCGTGTGTTTCTCTGTACGTGCGTGGATGTCTGTGTGCGTGTGTTTCTCTGTACGTGCGTGGATGTCTGTGTGCGTGTGTTTCTCTGTACGTGCGTGGATGTCTGTGTGCGTGCGTTTTCCGTACGTGCATGCACGTCTGTGTGCGTGTGTTTCTCTGTACGTGTGTGGATGGCTGTGTGCATGTGTTTCTCTATACATGCATGCATGTCTGTGTGCGTGTGTTTCCCTGTATGTGCGTGGATGTCTGTGTGCTTGTGTTTCTCTGTACGTGTGTGGATGTCTGTGTGTGTGTGTTTCTCTGTACGTGCGTGCATGTCTGTGTCCGTGTGTTTCTCTGTACATGCGTGGATGTCTGTGTGCGTGTGTTTCTCTGTACGTGCATGCATGTCTGTGTGCGTGTTTTTTCTGTACGTGCGTGGATGGCTGTGTGCATGTGTTTCTCTGTACGTGTGCGCATGTCTGTGTGCATGTGTTTCTCTATACATGCATGCATGTCTGTGTGTGTGTGTTTCCCTGTATGCACGTGGATGTCTGTGTGTGTGTGTTTCTCTGTACTTGCATGCAAGTCTGTGTGCGTGTGTTTCTCTGTACATGCGTGGATATCTGTGTGCGTGTGTTTCTCTGTACATGCATGCATGTCTGTGTGTGTGTGTTTCTGTATACGTGCATGCACATCTGTGTGCGTGTCTTTCTCTGTACGTGCATGCATACTTGTGTGCGTGTATTTCCCTGTACGTGCATGCATGTCTGTGTGCTTGTGTTTCTCTGTACATGTGTGGACGTCTGTGTGCATGTCTTTCTCTATACATGCATGCATGTCTGTGTGCGTGTGTTTCCCTGTATGTGCGTGGATGTCTGTGTGCGTGTGTTTCTCTGTACTTGCATGCAAGTCTGTGTGCGTGTGTTTGTATGTGCGTGGATGTCTGTGTGCGTGTGTTTCTCTGTACGTGTGTGGATGGCTGTGTGCGTATGTTTCTCTGTACGTGTGTGGATGGCTGTGTGCGTGTGTTTCTCTGTCCGTGCATGCATGTCTGTGTGCGTGTGTTTCTCTGTACGTGCGTGGATGTCTGTATGTGTGTGTTTCTCTGTACGTGTGTGGATGGCTGTGTGCCTGTGTTTCTCTGCACGTGCGCGCATGTCTCTGTGCATGTGTTTCTCTATACATGCATGCATGTCTGTGTGCGTGTGTTTCCCTGTATGTGCGTGGATGTCTGTGTGCGTGTGTTTCTCTGTACATGCGTGCATGTCTGTGTGCGTGTGTTTCTCAGTATCTGCATGCAAGTCTGTGTGCGTGTGTTTCTCTGTACGTGTGTGGATGGCTGTGTGCGTGTGTTTCTCTGTACGTGCGCGCATGTCTCTGTGCATGTGTTTCTCTATGCATGCATGCATGTCTGTGTGCGTGTGTTTCCCTGTATGTGCGTGGATGTCTGTGTGCGTGTGTTTCTCTGTACATGCGTGCATGTCTGTGTGCGTTTGTTTCTCTGTATCTGCATGCATGTGTGTGTGCGTGTGTTTCTCTGTACGTGCGTGGAT
>NW_025183715.1:0-2680 GCF_004010195.1 Chiloscyllium plagiosum | reverse complement strand
CCAGTTCAGTGTGCTGGGGATCAGTGATCCAGGACAGTGTGCTGAGGATCAGTGATCCTGGACAGTGTGCTGGAGATGAGTGATCCAGGTCAGTGTGCTGAGGAGCAGTGATCCAGGTCAGTGTGCTGGGGATCAGTGATCCAGGACAGTGTGCTGGAGATCAGTGATCCAGGTTAGTGTGCTGGGGATCAGTGATCCAGTTCAGTGTGCTGGGGATCAGGGATCCAGGACAGTGTGCTGGGGATCAGGGATCCAGGACAGTGTGCTGGGCATCAGTGATCCAGGACCGTGTGCTGGGGATCAGTGATCCAGGTCAGTGTGCTGGGGATCAGTGATCCAGGCAAGTGTGCTTTGTATCAGTGATCCAGTTCAGTGTGCTGGGGATCAGGGATCCAGGACAGTGTGCTGGAGCTCAGTGATCCAGGTTAGTGTGCTGGGGTTCAGTGATCCAGGCCAGTGTGCTGGAGATCAGTGATCCAGGTCAGTGCGCTGGGGATCAGTGATCCAGGTTAGTGTGCTGGGGATCAGTAATCCAGGTTAGTGTACTGGAGATCAGTGATCCAGGCCAGTGTGCTGGAGATCAGTGATCCCGGTCAGTGCGCTGGGGATCAGTGATCCAGGTTAGTGTGCTGGAGATCAGTGATCTAGGACAGTGTGCTGGGGATCAGTGATCCAGGACAGTGTGCTGGTGTTCAGTGATCCAGGACGGTGTGCTGGGGATCAGTGATCCAGGACGGTGTGCTGGGGATCAGTGATCCAGGACAGTGTGCTGGGGATCAGTGATCCTGGACAGTGTGTGGGGGATCAGTGATCCAGGACAGTGTGCTGGGGATCAGTGATCCAAGCACTTCCTGAAGAAGGGCTTATACCCGAAACGTCGATCCTCCTTCTCCTTTGATGCTACCTGACCTGCTGCACTTTTCCAGCAACACATTTTTAAGCTCTGATCTCCAGCATCTGCAGTCCTCACTTTCTCCCATCAGTGATTCAGGCTGTGTGCTGGGGATCATTGATCCAGGACAGTGTGCTGGGGACCAGTGATCCAGGACAGTGTGCTAGGGATCAGTGATTCAGGTCAGTGTGCTGGGGACCAGTGATCCAGGTCAATGTTCCAGGGATCACTGATCCAGGTTAGTGTGCTGGGGATCAGTGATCCAGGCCAGTGTGCTGGAGATCAGTAATCCAGGTTAGTGTACTGGAGATCAGTGATCCAGGTCAGTGTGCTTGGGATCAGTGATTCAGAGCTGAAAATGTGTTGCTGGAAAAGCGCAGTAGGTCAAGCAGCATCCAGGGAACAGGAGAATCGACGTTTCGGGCATAAGCCATTCTTCAGGATTCCGGTCAATGTTCCAGGGATCAGTGATCCAGGTCAGTGTTCCAGGGATCAGTGATCCACGTCAGTGTTCTTGGGATCAGGACCAGTGATTTGGGTCAATGTTCCGGGGATCAGTGATCCAGGTCAGTGTGCTGGGAATCAGTGATCCAGGACAGTGTGCTGGGAATCAGTGATCGAGGCAAGTGTGCTGGAGATCAGTGATCCAGGTCAGTGTGCTGGGAATCAGTGATCCAGGTCAGTGCGCTGGGGATCAGTGATCGAGGCAAGTGTGCTGGGAATCAGTGATCCAGGACAGTGTGCTGGGAATCAGTGATCGAGGCAAGTGTGCTGGAGATCAGTGATCCAGGTCAGTGCGCTGGGGATCAGTGATCCAGGTCAGTGCGCTGGGGATCAGTGATCCAGGTTAGTGTGCTGGGGATCGGTGAACCAGGCTAGGATGCTGGGGATCAGTGATTTGGGTCAATGTTCCAGGGATCAGTGATCCAGGATATTGTGATAGAGATCAGTGATCCAGGTCAGTGCGCTGGGGATCAGTGATCCAGATCAGTGTGCTGGGGATCAGTGATCCAGGACAGTGTGCTCGGGATCAGTGATTCAGGTCAGTGTGCTGGGGATCAGTGATCCAGGTCATTCTGCTGGGGATCAGTGATGCAGGACAATGTGCTCGGGATCAGGGATTCGGGTCAATGTTCCGGGGATCAGGGATCCAGGTCTGTGTGCTGGGAATCAGTGATCCAGGACAGTATGCTGGGGATCAGTGATCCAGGTTAGTGTGCTGGGGATCGGTGATTCAGGTCAATGTTCCAGGGATCAGTGATCCAGGCAAGTGTGCTGGGAATCAGTGATCCAGGACAGTATGCTGGGGATCAGTGATCCAGGTTAGTGTGCTGGGGATCAGTGATCCAGGTTAGTGTACTGGAGATCAGTGATCCAGGACAGTGTGCTGGAGATCAGTGATCCAGGTTAGTGTGCTGGAGATCAGTGATCCAGGTCAGTGCGCTGGGGATCAGTGATCCAGGACAGTGTGCTGGGGATCAGTGATCCCGGATAGTGTGCTGGTGTTCAGTGATCCAAGCACTTACTGAAGAAGGGCTTATGCCCGAAACGTCGATCCTCCTTCTCCTTTGATGCTACCTGACCTGCTGCACTTTTCCAGCAACACATTTTTAAGCTCTGATCTCCAGCATCTGCAGTTCTCGCTTTCTCCCATCAGTGATCCAGGACAGTGTGCTGGGAATCAGTGATCGAGGACAGTGTGCTGGGGATCAGTGATCCAGGACAGTGCGCTGGGAATCAGTGATCCAGGACAGAGTGCTGGGGATCAGTGACCCAGGACAGTGTGCT
>NW_025183714.1:1642-2680 GCF_004010195.1 Chiloscyllium plagiosum | reverse complement strand
CACATGCTGCTCTGGGACTGCATCCCCACACGCTGCTCTGGGACTGTGCCCCCCCACACACTGCTCTGGGACTACTTCCCCACTCCCTGCTCTGAGACTGCTTCTCCACACGCTGCTCTAGGACTACTTCCCCACACGCTGATCTGGGACTGTGACCCCACAGGCTGCTCTGTGACTGTGTCCCTACGCGCTGCTCTGGAACTACTTTCCCACTCCCTGCTCTGAGACTGCGTCCCCACACACTGCTCTGGGAGTACTTCCCCACTCGCTGCTCTGGGACTGTGTCCCCACACATTGCTCTGGGACTACTTCCCCAATCACTGCCCTGAGGCTGTGTACCCAAACGCTGCTATGGGACTGCGTCCCCACATGCTGCTCTGGGACTAATTCCCTACACGCTGCTCTGGGACAGGGCCCCCACACACTGCTCTGAGACTGCGTCCCCACACGCTGCTCTTCGACTGTGTCCCCACACGCTGCTCTGGGACTGTGTACCCTCATGCTGCTCTGGGACTGTGTCCCCACCCGCTGCTCTGGGACTGCGTCCCCACACGCTGCTCTGAGACTCTGTCCCCACAGGTTGCTCTGGGATTACGTACCCACTCCCTGCTCTGAGACTGCGTACACACGCGCTTCTCTGGGACTACTTCCCCAAACCCTGCTCTGAGACTGCATCCCCACACGCTGCTCTGAGACTGCGTCCCAACTCCCTGCTCTGAGACTGCGTCCCCACATGCTGCTCTGGGACTACTTCCCCACACACTGCTCTGGGACTGTGTCCCCACACACTGCTCTGGGACCGCGATCCGACTCCCTGCTCTGGGACTACTTCCCCACACACTGCTCTGGGACTGCGTCCCCACACACGCTGCTCTGGGACTGCATCCCCACACACGCTGCTCTGGGACTACTTCCCCACACGCTGCTCTGGGACTGTGCCCCCACACGCTGCTCTGGGACTGCATCCCCTAACCCTGCTCTGGGACTACAACCCCTCACACTGCTCTGGGTCTGTGTCCCCACACACTGCTCTGGGAC
>NW_025183714.1:0-860 GCF_004010195.1 Chiloscyllium plagiosum | reverse complement strand
GACACTGCTCTGGGACTGCATCCCCACACGCTGCTCTGGAACTGCGTCCCCATACACTGCTCTGGAACTTTTTCCCCACATGCTGCTCTGAGACTGCGTCCCCACACGCTGCTCTGGGACTACTTCCCCACTGCCTGCTCTGAGACTGCGTCCCCACACACTGGTCTGGGAGTGCGTCCCCACACACTGCTCTGGAACTGCTTCCCCACACACTGCTCTGGAACTGCATTCCCACATGCTGCTCTGGGACAGCGTCCCCACACGCTGCGTCACTGCTCTGGAACTGCTTCGCCACACACTGCTCTGGGACTGCGTCCCCACAACCTGCTCTGGGACTGCGTCTCCACACACACACTGCTCTGGGACTGTGTCCCCACACGCTGCTCTGGGACTACGTCCCTACACGCTGCTCTGGGACTGTGCCCCCACACACTGTTCCGAGACTGCATCCCCACATGCTGCTCTTCGACTGTGTCCCCACACACTGCTCTGGGACTGTGTACCCACATGCTGCTCTGGGACTGTGTCCCCACATGCTGCTCTGGGACTGCGTCCCCACACGCTGCTCTGGGACTACTTCCCCACATGCTGCTCTGGGATTGCATCCCCACACGCTGCTCCGGGATTGCATCCCCACACGCTGCTCTGGGTCTACTTCCCCACACACTGCTCTGGGACTACGTTCCACAAGCTGCTCTGGAACTGCTTCGCTGCTCTGGAACTGCGTCCCCACAACCTGCTCTGGGACTGCGTCTCCACACACACACTGCTGTGGGACTGCGTTCCCACACACTGCTCTGAGACTGCGTCCCCACACACTGCTCTGAGACTGCATCCCCACACGCTGCTCTGGGACTGTG
>NW_025183713.1:0-2680 GCF_004010195.1 Chiloscyllium plagiosum | reverse complement strand
TTACAGATTGGCTTGGGCCTAGCTTGTGTGCATGGGTTTTTTTTTTGTGTTTTTAATTTCCCCCTCGTGTTTTTTGGCAGACTGTGAGTGCCAGTGTTAAACTGCCAGTCTGGAACTCAGCTGTTCAAAATGGCTGACTGGGCAAGGGGTACGTTGACCCACTTATTTCTTTCCCCGCCCCCTCAATCTGCCTCACTGGGGGCTTTTTTTTTTTAACATTGAGACTGCCTTCACCAGAGATGGGTGGCTTTTATCGCCAGTATTCCCCCCCCACCCGAGGAGGTGGGTGGGGAGCCGCCATCTTGAACCACATTGGCGTTGTCAGAGTTGCCTCCATCCGGGGCCCATGGGGAGTGTTCCCTCGCGCTCAGGCTTCGTCGATGGTGGACGGTCAGCGTTTCTCTGGTGTCCCCTCGCTGAATCAGGGAACCCCCCCCCACTTGTGACACAGAGACTTATGCGCACAGTCAGAGACACGCAGAGAGGCGCGCACAGCGACACGCAAGTGAACGCGTACACGCAGGTGCCCGAGACACCGGCGCCCGCACACGTCCTCCATTCTCGGCCGGGAAGTGCGCCCTGAGAAGGAGAGCTGGGGATTTATACACCACTTTAGTGGTTGACTTCAGGCTGAAGTGAAAAAGCTGAGCCAGGGCTTCTCCCCCTTGGCAACCAGTTTCATGTTTTGGTTTTGAGGTTGGAGCTGGCCGCAAGTCAAAAGTTTTTTTTTCTTAAAAAAAAATAGAAGCCAAGGCGTCCATTTTGGAGCAGACATGATTTTTTTCTCTCTGTTTTAAAATGGTTCCTCCCATGTTTTTAAATGCTCTTCGGGCCTTCTGCGGGAGTACAAGGAAGGCCTGAAAATCCTGCTTTTGAAAATTTCAGTACGTTTCTCAAAATCCTTTTTTTTTGGGAAAGTTAGGAGTAAGCCACTCAGCCTGCCCCACCCCCACTCAATAGGATCGCTCGGCCCATTCCTAACGAAGGGCTTTTTCCCGAAACGTCGCTTTTTCCTGCACCTCGGGATGCTGCCTGGCCTGCCTCGGGCTTCTCCGCACGCTCTCGACTCTGTCCCCTGTTTTCTTACTCCCCATCTCTGACCCACTCCATCCCCTTCAGACTGGGACAATTCCCTGACCCCGAGGGTGAGGTTTAAACAGCACCCGAGGGGCAACTTGTACACGCAGAGGGTGGTACGTGTATGGAATGAGCTGCCAATGGTACAATGACCAACATCTTTAAAAGGCACCTGGATGGGGACATGGTGAGGAAGGGTTTAGAGGGATCTGGGCCAAGTGCTGGCAAACGGGGCAGGATTAGGTTCGGATATCTGGGTCGGCACAGACGAGTTGGGCCGAAGGGTCTGCTTCTGTGCTGTCCATCTCCACGATTCTTAAGTCCTGAGGAATGTGCCTTTTTCCTGTCTCGTCCTGCTTCGAATTTTACAGAGAGGCACAAACCATAGCCAGGGAACAAATTGCTCTCTGAGGACCCATATCGGGGCTGGAAAAAGTTTTTTGAGTCTCTGGGAACTGTTCATCGTTTCCAAACCCATGTGCTTTTCGTCCTGTTATTTTTAACACAATCCTTTTTTATTTCTCTTTTTTTTTGAGCTGAATTGTGCAGTTGGTTTTGGAGGTAAAGGGAGAGATTTTGAGCTGCAGGATTTGGAAAACGGAAGGGGGTGCAGAATTTCAAAGATTGTGTGTCTGTGTGTGTCTGTGTGTGTCTGTGTGTGTCTGTGTGTGTCTGTGTCTCCCCTCCCACGGGGCAGGTTGATGAGGGGGGAACAGAGGAGACGGAGGTTTATCGACAACTAAAAGCAAGGGTGGAGTTGTGCCAAGTCACTCAGGAAAACGGGCAAGGTGTCTGATGTACCGTGTGTTGGGGTGAGATAGTAAAAGAATTTCAGTCGACGACGCGGGGTGTGGGTGGTGTACGCAAAGCGGCAGATTAACGTGGAGGCTGCTTTCCACACCTTTATCTTTTCCCCCAGTCCCAACTCATTACCTTCAAGCGTCTGTCTCCCAAAACTAGTCTGGGTCTTCACCAGGAAGGTCCCGCTCTGAGCGGACTCCTGTGCTGACCCCCCTCCTTCCCTTGAGCGGGGGAGGAGTGGGACTGGGGTCTCTCACTGTCCCACTTTCCCCACACGCCCACCTTCTGCAGCTTGGCCAATCCAAGGGCTATCGCCAGGCAGAATTTCCTTCACTTCAGGAGATCAATGGGCCTGCTCTGGGGGGGGGGTGGTGGTGGGGCAGTTGGATCCAGAGCCAATGAGGGGGTTGACTTTGGGGATGGTAGTTTGGATCCAGGGCGGCGCACATTAGTTAACAGGGGCAGAATGAGGGCATTCGGTCTGTCAACTCTGTTCCGATATTCAGATACGGCTGATGTGTTTGCCAACCCTGTTCTGAGAATAGAATCCCTGCCAGGAAGCAGGCCCTTCGGCCCAGCAGGTTCTCTTCCGAAAACCTTTATGGGACTTGGGTGTCGCTGGCTAGCCAGCGTTGATAACCCATCCCTATTTGCCCTTGGACTCCACAATGACCCTCTGAAGAGTAACCCACCCAGACCCATTCCCTTGCCCTATTACTCTACATTTACCCCTGAGTAATCCCCCCTAACCTGTACATCCCAGGGCAATATGGGACAATTTAGCAAGGCCAATCCACCCTAA
>NW_025183712.1:0-2680 GCF_004010195.1 Chiloscyllium plagiosum | reverse complement strand
GGTCTCCAGCATCTGCAGTCCTCACTTTCTCCTCATAGTTGAGAACAACCTTGTTCGGCAAGAGAAAGTTGCCAAGTACAGCGATTTGGGAATAGATAGCAGAGACTGAAGACAATGGTTTTTAACTTCCTAATATTTATTTGAAGGTAATATCTTGGCATCCAGTCCCAGATGCAAACCAAACAGTCTCGACAGTTTTGAGTGAATTAGTAGTGAGGTAGAAGTGTCAGTAGATACGTCAAACCTGAGTCAGTGGTTACGTATAATCTCAGAGCAGTACTTAGAGAGATAAAGGAAGAGGCCAAGAATAAATCCTCTGGGGACACAAAAGGTTCTTTCCTCAACCACAAAAATCAGCTTAGTTGGTTATTTGTCTGCTTTGCTATTTGTAGACCTTCTTGATATGATTCCTGAAGAAGGGCCTGTGCCCGAAACGTCGAATCTGCTGTTCCCTGGATGCTGCCTGACCTGCTGTGCTGTTCCAGCAATAAAGTTTCAACTTTGATCTCCAGCATCTGCAGACCTCACTTTCTCCTCCTTCTTGATATAAATTGTTTGCTAATTTTGTTCTTAAAATAATAATTACTATGCTTCATAACTAACCTATTGGCTGTAAAGGTACATTGAAATGTCAGGGAGGATATGAGAAATTATACTGTGGGAAAAGATCTGCCACCCTGCCTACCCATAGTGGGTCCACACAGAACATAGGAAAGCAAACTTGGCCAAACTATAGGGGAACCTCGATTACCCGAACAATTATTCGGTTAATCAATTAAATGCCTTTCCCCTGTGGCTTGGAGTTTTTAAAGTGTGCTCCCTGTTCAGGAGACTGCAGAAGCACACCGCATGCAAGACCCCGCCTCCAACCTACACTGCCCCCAACCCCGTCCAACAACGCCCCCCCGCCCCCCCGACACCCCCTACCCCCANNNNGTTCAGCATGTTCAGCATAGCCTCCCCCCACCCCGTCCAACACTGCTCCTTCCCCCCTAGACACCAACAATAAGACTGCTGCTGCTGCTGCTGCTGCCGCCTTTGTGGGGTATGTCTCCAAATAGCACACACACAAAACAACTTTTTACTGCAACGTTTTGACAGGTTCCACCTCTGCCCTGTACAGGACAATGTTGGTCAGATTATCTGGGGAAGGAGGGGTTTTAGGGTACACCCCTCTGTAGAAGTCCAGGGAAAATGTTGGGAGAGAGAGAGGAGATCAGTCATTTGGAGCTGGTGCCTGTTTAGTCACTGTAAACAAAAGATGCAATCACTGTTGGAAACAAGTCTTTGATGTAATGTTTCTATCGGGATCTCGAGATCTCCTTCGGATAATCCGATTTTCGGATAATTGGTATTCAGATAATCAAGGTTCCTCTGTATACCAGAAACACCCAGAATGCCTCAGCAGTGACCATCAGGCTGACAAGTGAAACCAGACAGCACTCGCAGACAAGGGAATACACTTCCCAAAACACACTAACAATACCCGGTCAACACAGCTGTCTCAAAGTCCTGAGGGCAGTCTCATAAAACAGCAATACCAAAGCCACGCAAAGGACAGATCAAACAGAGAGGCACCACCAAAGACCTTGTACCAGGATAGGAACAATAGAAACACCTTACTGTTTCAAAAGAGACATTCTCACCTACCTGCAAAGAGAGCTGGAATCTCCTGATCCCATCAAGAACACATTGATACTGTCAGGATGTTCCATTGTATCGTCAATTAGGACATTCTTCCGGTAAATGTTTTTCATTTATCATCATTGTAATTGGATTACTCAATTTCCAAATACATTGTATCTTTCCCCATTTTAATTAACCTTTTCATAAAAGATTCCTATAAAACCTCAGCTTGAGGAAGAGAACCCTTGATTTACCTGTACAGACTGTCAGTTCTGTGCCAGCCTAGTCAATTTCTCTTCCCAGATATCACTTGTAATAAACAGCTTGTCAATTTCATCCGATCTGGTTTGTATGGTCTCAGCTTCATTGGGCTAATTTCTCCAACATGTACGATGTTTGTAATTTTTCTCTCACTGATATAGCATTGACCAACACATTTCGGAGATGATACTGTTCTTTAATTAGCGACTACAACATGCACCCAAAGCAGCTGAAACCATTTTATCCTGGATTTCCCTCAATTGACTACATCCTCATAGACCCTGCCATCAATCTCTTTTGTTGCCATTTGAATGCCCAAAGAAAGAAGAACTGTCCACCGTAAAGAAAAGTTGATGAGCCACTGAGATATCTCCACTCACCTAATTCGTGGCGCACTGCGCAAATAGATTCAGCAGAAGCTGTGAACCTCTGCGAGGCCCTGACCAAATGGCCAGGGCAGGAACTATAGTGTTCTGACAGTGACCAGTTACCATTCAGAGACCTGATAAGGTTAGGGAGGAAGATATAGACCTGTGACCATGTATTCCCTTATTTGACCTGCAGTTCAAGCCTCACAGCAGCTGTCAGAGTTTGTGTTATTTATTCATGGATGTTGTTGACAAGGCTAGCATTTACTGTCGATCCATAGTTTCCCTTATGAAGATGGTGGTGAGCTGCCTTCTTGACTCCTTCAAAAATATAAGCTCATTGGATCTGGCAGAAAGGAATCGACGAGGGAGCAGGTTAGGACATAGAACAAAACAGCACAGAACAGGCCCTTCAGCCCACGATG
>NW_025183711.1:2032-2679 GCF_004010195.1 Chiloscyllium plagiosum | reverse complement strand
CACTGTGATGGTGTACACAGTCCTTCATGCTGGTACACTAACTGCTCCTGGTTTACAGATCAATGCACTGGGGAGTTGTACACTGTCCCTACATGCCGGGATGGTAGCTAATCCTGGTTTACAGATCGATGCGCTGTGGTGGTGCACACAGTCCTACATGCTGGGAGAGTAACTGTTCCTGGTTTACAGGCCAATGCACTGGGGTGGGGTACACAGTCCTACATGCTTGGATGGTAACTACTCCTGGTTTACAGGTCAATGCACTGGGGTGGGATACACAGTCCTACATGCTTGGAAGTTATCTGCTCCTGGGTTACAAATCAATGCACTGTGGTGGGGTACACAGTCCTACATGCTGGATGGAGTAACTGTTCCTAGTTTACAGATCAATGCAGTGGGGTGGGGGACACAGTCCTACAATCTGGAAGGGTAACTGTTCCTGGTTTACAGATCAATGCACTGGGGCGGTGGACACAGTCCTCCATGCTGGGGGATAACTGCTCCTGGTTTACAGTTCATTGCACTGGGTTCGTGTACACAGTCCTAGACGGTATGAGGGTAAATGCTCCAGGTGCACAGATCGGTGCATTGGGGTGGGGAACACAGTCATACATTCTTGGTGGGGAACTGTTCCTGGTTTACAGATC
>NW_025183711.1:0-1675 GCF_004010195.1 Chiloscyllium plagiosum | reverse complement strand
TTGTTGTACACAGTCCTACATGCTGGGAGGTTAACTGTTCCTGGTTTACAGATCAATGCACTGGGTTGCGTACACAGTCCTACATGCTGGGATGGTAACTGCTCCTGGATTACAGATCAATGCACTGAGGTGGGGTACACAGTCCTACATGCTTGGAAGATATCTGCTGCTGGTTTACAAAAAAATGCACTGTGGTGGGGTACACAGTCCTACATGCTGCGTGGAGGAACTGCTCCTAGTTCACAGATCAATGCACTGGGGTGGTGTGCACAGTCCTACATGCGAGGAGTGTATCTGCTTCTGGTTTTAAGATCAATGCACTGCTTTGTTGTACACAGTCCTACATGCTGGGAGGGTAACTGCTCCTGGTTTTCAGATCAATGCGCTGTTATGGGGTACATAGTCCGACATGCTGGGAGGGTAACTATTCCAGGTTGACAGCTCAATGCACTGGGGTGGTGTACACAGTCCTCCATGCTGGGGCATAACTGCTCCTGGTTTACAGTTCATTGCACTGGGTTGGTGTACGCAGTCCTAGACTGTAGGAGGGTAAATGCTCCTGGGTTACAGATCAAGGCTCTGGGGTGTGGTACACTGTCCAACATGCTGCGAGGGTAACTGCTCCTGGTTTAAAGATCAATGCACTGTGGTGTGGTGCACAGTCCTACATGCTGGGAGGTTAACTATTCCTGACTTACAGATCAATGCACTATGGTGGGGTACACAGTCCTACATGCTGGGTGGAGTAACTGCTCCTGGTTTACAGATCAATGCACTCGGGTGATGTATACAGTCCTACATGCTGGGAGGGTAACTGTTCCTGGTTTACAGATCAATGCACTGGGTTTTGTACACAGGCCTACATGCTGGGAGGGTAACTGCTCCTGGATTACAGATCAACGCACTGGGGTGGGGTACACAGTCCTACATGCTTGGAAGGTATTCTCTCCTGTTTTACAAATCAATGCACTGTGGTGGGGTACATAGTCCTACACGCTGGGTGGAGTAACTGCTCCGAGTTTACAGATCAATGCACTGGGGTGGTGTGCACAGTCCTACATGCGGGGTGGGTGTAACTTCCCCTGGTTAACAGATCAATGCACTGGGGTGGGATACACAGTCCTACATACTGGGAGTGTATCTGCTTCTGGTTTTAAGATCAATCCACTGCGTTGATGTACACAGTCCTACATGCAGGGCGGGTAAATGCTCCTGATTTACAGATCAATGCACTGGGCTGGGGTACATAGTCCTACATGCTTGGAAGATATCTGCTGCTGGTTTTGCAAATCAATTCACTGTGGTGGGGTACACAGTCCTACATGCTGGGTGGAGTAACGGCTCCTAATTTACAGATCAATGCACTTGGGTGGTGTGCACAGTCCTACATGCGGGGAGGGTAACTGCTCCTGGATTACAGATCAATGCACTGGGGTGGTGTACACAGTCCTACATGCTGGGAGGGTAACTGCTCCTGGTTTACAGATCAATGCACTGTTAGAACATAGAACATAGAAGAATACAGCGCAGTACAGGCCCTTTGGCCCTCGATGTTGCGCCGATCCAAGCCCACCTAACCTATACTAACCCACTATCCTCCATATACCTATCCAATGCCCGCTTAAATGGCCATAAAGAGGGAAGTCCACTGTTATGGGGTACATAGTCATACATG
>NW_025183710.1:1922-2679 GCF_004010195.1 Chiloscyllium plagiosum | reverse complement strand
CAGTGACAGTGTGGGATATATCACAGTGTTAGTGTGGGGTATATTGCAGTGACAGCGCGGGGTGTATTGTAGTGTCAGTTTGGTTTATATCGCAGTGACAGTGTGGGGTATATCACAGTGACAGTGTGGGGTATATCGCAGTGACAGTGTGGGGTATATCGCAGTGACATTGTGGGGTATATCGCAGTGACTGTGTGGTGTATTGCAGTGACAGTGTGGGGTGTATTGCAGTGTCAGTGTGCGGTATATCGCAGTGATAGTGTGGGGTGTATCCCAGTGACAGTGTGGGGTATATCGCAGTGTCAGTGTGGGATATATCACAGTGTTAGTGTGGGGTATATTGCAGTGACAGTGCGGGATATATCGCAGTGACAGTGTGGGATATATCGCAGTGACATTGTGGGGTATATCGCAGTGACAGTGTGGGGTATATTGCAGTATCAGTGTGGGGTATATCGCAGTGATAGTGTGGGGTGTATCCCAGTGACAGTGTGGGGTGTATCGCAGTGACAGTGTGGGGTATATCGCAGTGACAGTGTTGGGTGTATTGCAGTGTCAGTGTGGGGTATATCACAGTGAGAGTGTGGGGTAAATCGCAGTGACAGTGTGGGGTATATCGCAGTGACAGTGTGGCGTGTATCGCAGTGACAGTGTGGGGTGTATCGCAGTGACGGTGTGGGGTGTATCGCAGTGACGGTGTGGGGTATATCGCAGTGACAGTGTGGAGTGTATCGCAGTGACAGTGTGGGGTATATCG
>NW_025183710.1:0-969 GCF_004010195.1 Chiloscyllium plagiosum | reverse complement strand
GGTGTATTGCAGTGTCAGTGTGGGGTATATTGCAGTATCAGTGTGGGGTGTATTGCAGTGACAGTGTGGGGTATATCGCAGTGACAGTGTGGGGTATATCGCAGTGACAGTGTGGGGTATATCGCAGTGACAGTGTGGGGTATATCGCAGTGACAGTGTGGGGTATATCGCAGTGACAGTGTGGGGTATATCGCAGTGACAGTGTGGGGTATATCGCAGTGACAGTGTGGGATATATCGCAGTGACATTGTGGGGTATATCGCAGTGACTGTGTGGTGTATTGCAGTGACAGTGTGGGGTATATCGCAGTGACAGTGTGGGATATATCGCAGTGACATTGTGGGGTATATCGCAGTGACTGTGTGGTGTATTGCAGTGTCAGTGTGGGGTGTATCGCAGTGTCAGTGTGGGGTATATCGCAGTGACAGTGTGGGGTGTATCGCAGTGACAGTGTGGGGTATATCGCAGTGACAGCGTGGGGTATATCGCAGTGACAGCATGGGGTGTATTGCAGTGACAGTGTGGGGTATATCGCAGTGACAGTGTGGGGTGTATCGCAGTGACAGTGTGGGGTATATCGCAGTGACAGTGTGGGGTATATCGCAGTGACAGTGTGGGGTATATCGCAGTGACAGTGTGGGGTATATCGCAGTGACAATGTGGCGTGTTTCGCAGTGACAGTGTGGGTGTATCGCAGTGACAGTGTGGTGTATATCGCGGTGACAGTGTGTGGTATATCGCAGTGACGGTGTGGGATATATCGCAGTGACAATGTGGCGTGTATCGCAGTGACAGTGTGGGTGTATCGCAGTGACGGTGTGGGGTATATCGCGGTGACAGTGTGGGATATATCGCAGTGACAGTGTGGGGTATATCGCAGTGACAATGTGGCGTGTATCGCAGTGACAGTGTGGGTGTATCGCGGTGACAGT
The DNA here is from genome assembly GCF_004010195.1 of Chiloscyllium plagiosum. Classification (NCBI taxonomy): domain Eukaryota; kingdom Metazoa; phylum Chordata; class Chondrichthyes; order Orectolobiformes; family Hemiscylliidae; genus Chiloscyllium; species Chiloscyllium plagiosum. The sequence continues at coordinate 37 of NW_025183710.1, read as the reverse complement.
GTGTGGTATATCGCAGTGACAGTGTGGCGTGTATCGC
>NW_025183709.1:1563-2679 GCF_004010195.1 Chiloscyllium plagiosum | reverse complement strand
GCTCAGCATCACACTGACATGCACAGTTCAGCATCACACTGACATACACAGTTCAGCATCACACTGACATGCACAGTTCAGCATCACACAGGCACATACACAGTTCAGCTTCACACAGATACATGCACAGTTCAGCATCACACCGCCATACACAGTTCAGCATCACACTGACATACACAGTTCAGCATCACACTCTCATGCACAGTTCAGCATCACACTGTCATGCAGATTTCAGCATCACACACACACGCATGCACAGTTCAGCATCACACAGACATGTGCATAGTTCAGCATCACATAGACATGTACGGTTCAGCATCACACTAACGTGCACAGTTAACCATCATAATGACATGCACACTTCAGCATCAGAATGACATGCACACTTCAGCTTCACACAGACATGTACACAGTTCAGCATCACACTGACATGCACAGTTCAGCATCACACACAAATCTGCAGAGTTCAGCATCACACAGACATGCACAGTTCAGCATCACACTAACATGCACACTTCAGAATCACAATGACATGCACAGTTTAGCATCACACAGACTTGCACAGTTCAGCATCACACAGACACGTGCATAGTTCAGCATCACATAGACATGTATGGTTCAGCATCACACGAACATGCACAGTTCACCATCATAATGACATGCACACTGCAGCATCAGAATGACATGCACACTTCAGCTTCACACAGACATGTACACAGTTCAGCATCACACTGACATGCACAGTTCAGCATCACACACAAATCTGCAGAGTTCAGCATCACACTAACATGCACAATTCAGCATCACACTGACATGCACAGTTCAGCATCACAATGGCATGCACACTTCAGCTTCACACAGACATGTAGACTGTTCAGCATCACACTGACATGCACAGTTCAGAATAGCACAGACACATACACAGTTCAGCATCACACAGACACATGCACAGCTCAGCATCACACTGACATGCACAGTTCAGCATCACACACAAATCTGCAGAGTTCAGCATCACACAGACATGCACAGTTCAGCATCACACTAACATGCACAGTTCAGAATCACAATGACATGCACAGTTTAGCATCACACAGACTTGCACAGTTCAGCATCACA
>NW_025183709.1:0-572 GCF_004010195.1 Chiloscyllium plagiosum | reverse complement strand
GACATGCACAGTTCAGCATCACACCGACATGAAAAGTTGAGCATCACACTGACATACACAGTTCAGCATCACACTGACATGCACAGTTCAGCAAAACACAGACACATGCAGACTCCAGCAACACAATGACATGCACATTTCAGCATCACACAAATAAACACATTCAGCAACAAACATACATGCACAGTTCAGCATCACACAGTCACGTACACAGTTCAGCATCACACAGAGACGTGCACAATTCAGCATCACACCGACATGCACAGTTCAGCATCACACTGGCATGCACAGTGCAGCATCGCACTGACATGCAGAGTTCAGCATCACACACACACATGCACAGTTCAGCATCACACAGACACGTGCATTGTTCAGCATCACACAGACATGTACAGTTCAGCATCGCACTAACATGCACAGTGCACCATCACAATGACATGCACACTTCAGCATCAGAATGACATGCACACTTCAGCTTCACACAGACATGTACACAGTTCAGCATCACACTAACATGCACAGTTCAGAATCACAATGATATGCACAGTTCAGCATCACACAGACATGCACAG
>NW_025183708.1:1502-2679 GCF_004010195.1 Chiloscyllium plagiosum | reverse complement strand
ATGGCTCCTCATATTAATGGATCATTTTTCTGTTCTGGGTTTGTGTTCCCCTTGTCTCTGAATCGACACTCCAGTCCCTACAGGGATAACTCCAGTTCTTTCATCTGCAGCTCGCTGCATCAAATACTTGGTTTCTCATGGAGTTCCAAATTTCTCTGTTGTATGAATCAATTACTGCTTACGGGATTTTTCAATACCCTCTCTCTCAGTGTGCTTAAATGTTCATGTTTAGATTAGATTAGATTCCCTACAGTGTGGAAACAGGCCGTTTGGCCCAACAAGTCCACACTGACCCTCCGAAGAGTAACCCACCCAGACTCATTTCCCTCTGACTAATCTTCCTAACACTATGGGCAATTTAGCATGGCCAATTCACCTCACCTGCACAGCTTTGGACTGTGGGAAGAAACCAAAGCACCCAGAGCAAACCCACGCAGACACGAGGAGAATGTGTAAACTCCATACAGGCAGTTGTCCAATTCAGGAATCGAAACCAGGTCCCTGGCGCTGTGAAGCAGCAGTGCTAACCACTGAGCCACTGTGCCACCCCTTGTTATATTTTTGTCAAACCCAACAGTTTTGGTACCTCATCTGATGCAATGCATCAATTCGTTTGGTGTTTCTTCCGGTTACAAATCTACTTTATGAAATCAGAAGCCATGCCTATGGATGGTTTCCTGAAAATCCCTGGTCTCAAGGGTGTTGTGGGAAAATCACCAGTCCTGGAGTCAGAGTCGGGGTTCAGTAACAGAGTTTATTGTACAAGGAAATACCGGAGCTCCGGGGAGAGAAAGACTCTAACAGCACAGTGGTCAGCTGCGAGTCATCTCTCCACTCAGAACACATGTCAAGATACTTTTATATATTTTGTGATATAATAGGTCAGTCTTGAGTTTATTGTCTCTGTAACATGATTTGTTTATAATAAACATTACAGAATTGTTAATTGTTTCGGAGCAGTCATTGTCAGTCCCACTGCAGCCTTTGCTAATTTCAGTGTGGTCGTTGTCAGTTTCAGCACAGACATTGTCAGTTTCAACATTTGTGTGGAAATCCATTGCCGTGGTAATGGGCGCTAATCGCTCTTCTTGAGAAGGACAATTACTGCAGCCCTGGCTAATATCGCTTTGTATTGAGTTCCGTATCAGACCGTTAGCATTTCTATCAAAGGTGTTGG
>NW_025183708.1:0-906 GCF_004010195.1 Chiloscyllium plagiosum | reverse complement strand
GTGCTTAGTTCTAAGCCCATGCTTACTGTCAGTACTCTTTACCACCTGTTGGAAGAGGGCTCCTCAACGAGACTGAGTAACTTTGTAAGGTATGGGAGAGGGAGCTGGGCATTGAGATCCCCTCTGAAACATGGGAGGATATCTGGGAAAATGCAAGAAGGATCTCAAATTGCAATAGGACCCATACCTTGCAATTGAAGATTCTCCACAGGGTGCACTTAGTACTGGATCGCTTCTCACAATTTAAAGTGGGAGAATTTTCAACAGGCCCCAATGAGTATGGGTACTCTCACTCACTGTGTCTGGACCTGCCACAGGCTCCAGACATACTGGAGGGCTGTGGTAGGTGAAATAGAGAGGGTCTTGGAGACAGAAGTGGAAATCGACCCGATATCTAATTTTCCTGGTCTAGCTAATGTATCTCCTTTACACCCACACAAAAAAAAAGCATTTCAGTATCCTCACTTTTTGTGCAAGAAAAACCTTTCTGTAAGTCACATGGAGCACGTATATGTGTGTATATTTATTCACGTCTTTATATGTGAATGTAGTTATATGCTATTTTTTTGCACTGTTTTAAAGAGTCTTGTTCTGGATTTGTTGTAACATATTTTTTTGAATTCTGTTTCAACAAAAATATATGTTAAAAATCCTGAAGCTTTTGTAATTCAGTTCCTTCAACAGTTTCAGTTAATGAGAATGTCATGGAGAATGTCAATTTAGTCTTGTTTGGGAATTATCAACAACAAAATATCGAGGGAATGGCTAAGGAGGACCCTCAAGGATTTGGGATGTTCTGTGACACCAGAGGAGTTTCAAGAAGAAATGTGGTGCTTGGAAAAGGCGAAGTTTGAGAGAAATAAAAGCCACACTTTGAGCCATCTCATTTGAATTCCATGAATCATA
>NW_025183707.1:0-2679 GCF_004010195.1 Chiloscyllium plagiosum | reverse complement strand
CCATAATGTGAGAGAATGTGCTCTGCAATTTAAGAGGGAGAACCTGGGATCGCGAAGGGGAGACGAGCAGGGAAGAGAATGGAGCAGCAATGGCAGGGGTTTTTGGGGGGGAAATTCAGGAAGCACAGGTGAAATTCATGCCTAGCATCTGCTTCTGGTCCCTAAAATAAACATCCTAAACCCGGCCTACACTAATACTCATCAAATTGTGATTGAATAGTATCCTTGACAGCTTTTGTCAATCATGGGTGTCTCATCTCCTATCGATTCCTTCTTTTTGAAAAGAAACAATAATTTCTGAGCAGTATGGGATATCTGCTTGAATGTGTTCCCATGTACACCCACTGACCTTCCTCTGGGTCTACTTTCACATCCCGCTTCAGAGCAGGTGTGAGACAGAAATCCTCAATTTAGATGTCTGGTTAATTTCCATCATTCAGGGGGAACTTCTGCATGTGGCTGAACACATGATCAGCGGAGGCTGACTCAATTCTTCCAGTTTCCCCGTCTCTGTTGTTTCTGGTTGATGATGCCACATTCCAGTGAACTGCCTGTGACGTGACCTCCTTTTTCTTCAATCCAGAAACCCCCAAACTCCGGTGCACAGGGACTTCAGCTGTCACTGTCCCATCTCCCTCACTTCTGCCCTTACTCCATCCCATCCTTCCCAGAAAAATGATAGCTCTCCCCTTGTTCTCATTTCCTACTGCACTAGATTCTACATTCACAGAATCATCCTCCACCTCCAGCAGGACACCACCATCAAACACATCTTCCCCTCCCGTCCACTGTCAGCATTGCACGGGGACTGTTCCCTCTGTGACACCCGCCTTCATCCCGAACACTTCCCCAATCATTCCATGGCACCTTCCTATGCAATTGCAGAAGCTGCAACACATGCTCATTCATCTCTTCCCTCCTCGCTGTCCAAGGCCTCAATCACATTTCTGAGGTGAAGCAGCATTTCACTTGTACTCTTTCAATCCAGTCTGCTGTATTGCTCACAATACAATCTCCTTTTGACTGGGGAGACCAAACAGACCTGACCCCATTATGGCTGTTCTCCATTCTTCATACATTCTGCTTCCTGGTTTCCCTATCTTCCTGGTCTCCCAATGATCTTGTCTGTGTCTTGTTTATCTTATGCACAATGCAAACAACCCTTTTCTCCCATTCACACTTTAATTTACACCCATTTTACGTCAGTTTCTCTTTCACCACAATCAAAACAGCTCCTCTGTGGCATTGCACCTCCACACGCTCTGTTTCCCATCATCCTTTATCCACTTTTGTTCTGAAATGTAATCATGCTGGACTTGAAACATTATCTTTGTTTCTCTGTCTCCACAGTTGCAGCCAGATCTGCTGAGTTTCTCCAGCAATTTCTGATTTTGAAAAAAAGTTTCAAAGACGAGTGTCAAAGCTGCTCAAACGCCCTATCCAACATGTAGCGCCATAAACCAGGAAGTGAACAATAATGCAGGATGCATAAATTCTGAGGAACACACCAAGGAGCCTGACCAAAAGAGCACTTAATGAGAATTGATTGTGATCGCTCCACTATCTGGAGTCATTTATAGCACAAGCGAAGATGTTCATTATCAGACGGCATCAATCATCTCAGCCGTGGGACATCACTGCAGGAGATCCTCAGGGTAGCTCCTTTAGACTAGACATCTCCAATTTATCATCAAACAATCCCTACAGTGTGGAAGGAGGCCATTCAGCCAATTGTTTCCAAACTGAGCAGAAGTGAGGATAGCACTCAAGTTTGCATAATGTTCAGAACAAATTGTCCCCCTTCAGCTCCTGAAGCAATCTGTGTTCATATGCAACAAAACCTGGACAACATTCAATACCGTGTTGTTAAAGTTTAGGTAACATTCATATAACAGTAAAGGAGCAGCTCATTAAGCACCTCAATCTGCGTTCACAGGAATATGGGGAAGTCTTTCAGCCCATCAAAACTACTCGGCAAGACGTATGATAGCTAATTCAGTTCCTCCTGCCGTTACACAGGAAGAGAAGTATGCTCACTCCCACACATCACTTACACGGGATCGGAAAGAGACCATTTCACACTTGGAATCACTTACAAAGGAACAGGAGGAGGTAATTCAGCTTCTCAAGCCACTAACACAGGAACTGGAAGATCTGAGAGATGCTCCGACATCACAAATAAATAGTGCAGGAACTGCACAGATATACTGCTCCAAATTGAACTACGTGGCTTAGTTACTCATAGTACTTTCTGACAGTAGGAATGAAGCCGACATTTTCAGCCATTTTCCAAGTTGTCTTCCATCTCCAAGAAAGCAGATCCATGGTCTCCATGGAGGCCAGAAGCTGGCAGGGAATGGCTAACTGTTTCAGAATGAAGTTATATTAGCTGCTGATAGGATTGTGTACAAATGACAATCAATGCAGTCTCAGGCAGTAACTGTGCATTAACGTGTTCAGAGTTCATTCAGAGCCTGCACCTCTCTGTTAAGCAACATGGAGCCTCTGCTGATGCATGTAAACTATCGGGAATCAAACATCCAATGAAAAGTATGGAATTTTCGCCCTATTCAGCTGATTGAGACATAATGAGTGTCCAACACTAACCATCAAGTTTCAACTTCTTATTCTCTCACGAGCTTCAGATTAAACACACAGTTACTGCACTCTCTCCTGATG
>NW_025183706.1:0-2679 GCF_004010195.1 Chiloscyllium plagiosum | reverse complement strand
TCTGCCTGTAAACTACGCAGAAGAGATCCCAGTTACAGTTATTATTTTAAAACTTGCCAGAATCTGCCTGTAACCTATGCAGAAGAGATCCCAGTAACAGTTATTATTTTAAACCTTGACAGAGTCTGTCTGTACCCCTCACAGGAGAGTCCCCAGTGGCAGTTATGATTGTAAATCTTGATAGAATCTGTCTGTGCTCCTTACACGACATTCCCCAATAACAATGATTATTTTCAACCTTCACAAAATCTGCCTCTACCCCTGACAGGACAGCACCCAGTAAACAATTCGAATTTTAAGTCTTGACTAGAGTCCCCAGTAACATTTATTATTGTAAATCTTGACGGAATCTGTCTGTTCCCCTACAGGAGAGCCCTCAGTAATAGTTACTGACAGAATCTGTCAGTACAGCATAATGGAGAGGCCTCATTAACAGTTATTATTTTAAATCTTGACAGAATGTGCCAGTACACTATGCAGTACAGTCCTCTGCACCCGTTATTAATTAAAATCTTGACAGAATCTATCTGTGCCCGTGAGAGGAGAGACCCCAATAACAGTTATTATTTTTAACTTGTCAGAATGTGCATGTAACCTTTGCATGAAAGTCATCTGTACCGTTATTATTTTAAATCTTGACAGAATCTGTCTGTATCCCTTATAGGAGAGGCACCAGAAACAGTTATTATTTTAAATCTTGACAGAAACTGTCTGTTCCCCGAACAGGAGAGCCCACAGTAAAAGTTACTGACAGAATCTGTCTGTGGAGTTTCCAGGAGAGTCCTCAGTGACAGTTATTGTTTTAAACTTGTCAGAATGTGCAGGACAGTCATCTCTACCCGTTATTATTTTAAATCTTGACAGAATCTGTCTGTGGAGTTTCCAGGAGAGTCCCCAGTGACAGTTATTGTTTTAAACTTGTCAGAATGCATCTCTACCCGTTATTATTTTAAATCTTGACAGAATCTGTCTGTGCTTCTTAGAGGAGAGGCTCCAGTAACAGATATTATTTTAAATCATGACAGAATCTGCCTGTACCCCATGCAAATGAGAACCCAGTAACAGTTCTTGGCGAGCCCTCAGTAATAGTTAAAGACAGAATCTGTCTGTACAGCGTACAGGAGAAGCCCCAGTAACAGTTATTATTTTAAATTTCGACAGACTATGGCTGTTCCCCTTAGAGGAGAGGCCCCAGTAACAGGTATTTTTAAAATTTTGACAGAATCTGTCTGTGCCCCTTACAGGGGAGGTCCCAGTAACAGTAATTGACAGGATCGGTCTGTGCAGATGACAGGAGAGGCCGCAGAAACTGTTATTATATTAAATCATTACAGAATCTATTTGCACTCCTTACAGGAGAGGCCCCAGTAGCGGGCATAATTTAAAATCTTGACAGAATCCAACTGTGCCGGCCCCAGAAATAATTATTATTTTAAAGTTTGACAGAATCTGCCTGTGTCCATTACAGGAGCACCCCCAGAAATTATTTGCCAAAATCTGTCTGTGCAGCTTACAAGAGAGGTCCCAGGAACAGTTATAATGGTAAATCACGACAGACCATGTCTGTACCTCTTACAGGACAGTCTCCAGTAAAAGTTATTATTTTAAATCTTGACAGAATCTGTCAATGTCCCTTACATGACAGTCCCCAGTAACCGTTATTACTTTAAATCTTCACAAAATCTGTCAGTGTCCCGAACAAGATAGGCCCCAGGAACAGATATTTTTTTAAACTTGATACAAAGTACCTGTGCCCCTTACATGACAGTCCCCAGTAACAGTGATTAATTTAAATCTAGACAGAATCTATCTGTGCCTCTAAGAGGATAGGCGCCAGTAACTGTAATTATTTTAAATCTTGTCAAAATCTCCCTGTAACCCTGACAGGATAGTCCCCAGAAACAGTTATGATTGTAAATCAGAATCTGTCTGTGTCCCTTACAGAAAAGCTCCCAGTAACAGTTATTGACAGAATCTGTCTGTGCAGCTTAGAGGCGAGGCCCCAGTAACAGGTATTCCTTAAATTTTGACAGAATCTGTCTGTCCTCCATACGACAGTCCTCAGTAAGAATTATTATTTAAAATCTTGTCAGAATCTGTCAGTGACCCTTAGAGAATCAATATGTTCAGTTCTTTTATTGAAAAATGCATTTAGCTCTTGGCATTCAATGATTGGCAGAAACTATACTGTTCAGATTAGCACGTGCAGCGTATTTCTCTGAATGGACAAGTGCAGTTTGGCCCAAAGAATGAATGAATGCAGTTGGAACCACTAAATAACTGATTTAAGTTTGTTTCTTTGAATCCATGATCGCTGTTTGATACACTAAATTAAAGACTGGAGTTCATTTCATTGGATCAATGAAGAACTTTTGATTCATTGCTTCAGTGATTGAAGTTTGATTCAATAAAGGAATGAATGCAGTTTGATTCATTGATTGAAAGCGTTAATGTCGACACATTGAATAAAAAAGAGAAGCTGTATTCTTTGAACTAACACTCATTTGACTGAAGGAATGAGTTAAACTTGACAAATTGAAAGAAGTTTGTTTCATTGAATGAAAGAGTTAAACTCGCGATATTGTGTTTACGAAATAAGCTGATCTCATTGAATACACACATGCAGTTTGTTTGACTGAATGAATGAGTTAGGCTTGTCGCATTGAATGAATGGAGAAG
>NW_025183705.1:0-2679 GCF_004010195.1 Chiloscyllium plagiosum | reverse complement strand
TGTGCTACATGCTTGTTTGTGACAAATCGTTCGTGAAAATATATTGGTAGAACTTAAAAGTCAGAAAGAAAAGAACACGTTGATGGAATTGTATTGTATGCTCCCCAGTAGTAAGGAAGGAATTCGGAACAAAGACGTAGGGAGATCGCAGATATATGTAAACTTAATAAGATTGTAATAATGGGGGGGATTTTAAATTTCCAAACCTTGACTGTTACTAACTTTGTGTTAAAGGTCTGGACGATGAAGAATTTATCCAATATGTTCAAGAAAATTTTCTTTATCAATATGTGGCTGCTACTACGAGAGAATGAACAAAACTAGATCAATAGCAGGGCAAGTGACTGAAGTAAAAGTGTGGCAATACGATGGCTGTTGCGATCCTCACTCTATTCGTTTCAGAATGGTTATGGAAAAAGATAAGCCTTCCATTAATATTATCTTTTTTAATTGGAGTGCCATAAATTGCAATGACCTGAGACAAGGACCTTCCAAGTTTGATTTAAGGAGACTGTTAGCAGGTGAAAAGAACCTGGGACGAGTGGAAGGCATTCAAAATTATGATTATGAGAACTGAGAGGCATTATGTTCTTGATGGAAGGAAGGGTAAGGCTGGTAAGATTAAGGAACAATGGATGACTAAAGTTATTGAGGCTTTACTCAAGAAGAAAAGAGAATCTTAATTTAGATATAGACAACTTCAATCAATCGAATCTCTTAAACTATATGAAGGAAAGCAAAAAGGGGACATAAGATAGCATGGACAGATAAGGTTCAGAATAAACTAGAGATATTATACAAAAACATTAAAAGCATGAGGGTAACCAGGGAGAGGGCAAGGCCTCTTAAAGATTAAGGAGGACATCGTTGTGTTGTCTAAAACCATTCCGTTCCCAGTGCATCAGACAGCGGCAAACACACACCATTGTCTGCACCTCACAATCATCCAGATTGAACTCTCTCTACTATTTGTCAGCCTATTGACCCATTTGATCGAGATCCTTTTGTAATCTTAGAAAGGCTTCTTCACTATCCACGATGCCACCAGTTTTGGTGTCATCGCAAACTTACTAACCATGGTTTTTATATTGTTATCCAAATCGTTTACACAAATAACCGAACAATGAAAACCCAGAATGAACCTCTGTGGAACACTGCTGGTCACATGCCTCAGTCTGAAAAGCAACCAGCCACCATTACTCTCTGTGGCCTGTTATTATACCAATTGAAAGTGTTGGAGATAAACTCAGCAGTTCTGGTAGCATTGGAAAAGGGAGAAACAAAATTAACTATTTTGAGTCCAATATGACTTGCTCAGAACAGGTTCATATCACCTCAATATGATAGCATTGTTTCTCTCTCCATATTCTGCCTTATCTGTTGCACGTCTCTACCATTTTGTGCTTGTACGTCTGATTTCCATTATCTCTAATGTTTTGTTTTTTTCTGGATGGGTCTAGATGTTATATTTGAACAATTTGCTCCATTCCTGTTCCCGTGACTTGTGCCAGTGACACTCGTATTAAACTGGACACTGTTTCTTTTTCAAGATCTAAATGTAACTTTTTTTGCCAAGGTCCACTTAAATGCTCGAATCTCAACACGTTTATTTTGATTTGAAAGACATTGTAGAGATAGCTACATTTATGAAACAACAGGAATAGACTATTGATGATAACATCATTTGTGTCCTTTATTAAGAAGCTTGTCCCCACATGCTCTGAAAGCTTTTAAATACATTTCGCAGGTTAATTACAGCAAAGGTGGTGTGACTCAGCCTATCATCTCAGGACCAGTTCGGAATGAGCAATATACTCTTATTCTGCTTTAACTCCCTGTAACCCCACTCATTTTGTTATGTGTCTGTTTTTAATTCTGAATATTCTGTTCAGATAAACTATCTTATCAACCTGTATAGCCTATGCTTGAATACGCATCTATAAATTATAATTCCATCCATCACGTTTAAAATTGCCTTTTCTATTGAGATTGTCGTTCAGCATTCCATCGCCCAAATGTCATATGTTCTATCACTCTGCATTGCATTTCATTCCATTTGTAAGAAAGAGTGAGGGTTGACTGGAGATGTTACTGTACTCCCCTCAAGGCTGCTCAGCCACTGGTTCCAGTCTTTTCTGCCTCCCAGCCAATATCAGATTCGTTCCATCCCTGACTCATTATCCTTGGGTTTTAATGAACAAGGTTGTTGTACATTGTTAAGGGCAAGGCCAGACCCCTCAAAGATTTTTAAGCATGTAACCCAGACCGTAACTGTGGTATTTGAATGTAAGTGTACAGTGCATATTCAATGAGGGAATTAGCTGGTCACACAGCCGAGTTTTAAACAAACAGCATTTATTTGCGAAATTACGGAATGAAACAAAGTGAACCGAAAACAGCATACCGAACAACGCATCCTATCCAAACCCGACAGGCTATCCCCACTGAAGGGTGCTGTTCCAAAGTACATGTAACAATCCCAAAAAAAAAAACAAACCCCTTAGCATAAAGAGTAAAAATGACTCAAAACGCTTGCATGTTGCAAAATCGGAAGGGCAGAAGGAGAGGGATAGCGTTCAGTTTCAACAGTGATTCAACTAACCCCTGAACTGAACTGACCTGCGCAACCAGAGAGCTGGCCAAGCGCCCTTCATTGTATCGGTTTTACTTTAAAGACTT
>NW_025183704.1:0-2679 GCF_004010195.1 Chiloscyllium plagiosum | reverse complement strand
GAGGCAGCGCCGATACAGTCATCGATGTAGCGTTGGAAAAGGTGGTGGTGGGGGGGTGGTGCCAGTGTAGCTGCGGAAGATGGACTGTTCCACATATCGTACGAAGATGCAGGCATAGCTGGGGCCGATGCGGGTGCCCATGCCCACTCCTTTGGTTTGGAGGAAGTGGGAAGATTGGAAAGATGGACTGTTCCACATATCCTACGAAGAGGCAGGCATAGCTGGGGCCGACGCGGGTGCCCATGCCCACTCCTTTGGTTTGGAGGAAGTGGGAAGATTGGAAAGAGAAGTTATTCAGGGTGAGGACCAAAACAGTCAGTCGAAGGAGGATGTCAGTGGAAGGGTCCTGGTTGGTACGGCCGGAAAGGAAGAAGCGGAGGGCTTTGAGTCCTTCGTGATGTGGGATGGAGGTGTACAGGGGCTGGATGTCCATGGTGAAGATAAGATGTTGGAGACCGGGGAAGCGAAAATCATGGAGGAGGTGGAGGGCGTGGGTGGTGTCCCGAACGTAGGTGGGGAGTTCTTGGACTAAGGGGGACAGCACCGTGTCGAAATATGTAGAGATGTGTTCGGTGGGGCAGGAGCAGGCTGAGACAATGGATCAGCTGTGTCAGTCAGGTTTGTGGATTTTGGGCAGGAGGTAGAAACGGGTTTTGCAGGTTTGTGGGACTATGAAGTTGGAGGCTGTGGATGGGAGATCCCCTGAGATGATGAGGTTATGGATGGTCTGGGAGATGATGGTTTGGTGGTAGGACGTGGGGTCATGGTCAAGGGGGCAGTAGGAGGAGGTGTCCACGAGCTGGCGTTTCGCCTCAGCGGTGTAAAGGTCGGTGCGCCAATCTACTACCGTGCCTCCGTTGTCTGCTGGTTTGATAGTGAGGTTGGGGTTGGAACGGAGGGAGTGGAGGGCTGCACGTTCCGAGGGTGAGAGGTTGGAATGTGTGAGAGGGGTGGAGCAGTTGAGGCATTTAATATCACGGTGGCAGTTGGCTATGAAGAGATCGAGGGCGGGTAACAGGCCAGCCCGGGGTGTCTAGGTGGATGGGGTGTAGGGTGGGCGAGAGTCTTGGTTGAAGAAGTAGGCACGGAGGCGAAGGCGGCGGAAGAATTGTTCGATGTCACGCCGCGTGTTGTACTCGTTAATCCGAGAGCGTAGGGGAATGAAGGTGAGGTCTCGGCTGAGGACTGATTTTTCATCCTCAGAGAGGGGTAGTTCTGGAGGGATGGTGAAAACACGGCAGGGCTGGGAGCTAGGACCTGGGACGTGGTGTGGGGCTGGAGTTGGGATTGGGGGCGGGGTTGTGCGTGGGGGCGGGGACGGAGATCAGCGTGGGGGCGGAGTTGGGCGTTGTGACGGAGATCGGCGTGGGGGCGTGGTTATGCCCGAAACGTCGATTCTCCTGTTCCTTGAATGCTGCCTGACCTGCTGCGCTTTTCCAGCAACGCATTTTCAGCTCTGATCTCCAGCATCTGCAATCCTCACTTTCTCCTCTTGCAACATGATACTGTTGTGTGATGAAAAGAGCTAATTGAAAACCTTGCTGTAAAGGAGCTATTGGGAATAGAGAAATTGACATGACGTCTGAACACAAACCAGATTTGTTTTTCAATTGCAAGTGCCTGAGTCACGTCAGCCAAGAAGGAATGAAGAACATGATGGCTTCAATGAATTGGATATGAACTTGAAAAAGGTTTCAAAAACACAGGCAATGACTGTTACTTACTGAAACACTCCAGGGTACAAAGTGTACATATATCCCTTGAGGGTGCAAATAGCAAAAGAGAAAGGTGATGGAATAATGGTTAACAACAAAAGCTGAAAGTGTTATGAGATCAAAGGAAATGGCTCAGAAAAATGTCAGATAGTGTGAATTCAGTGAAATTTGGGACACAAAAATGAAGGATTCTAGAAACAGGTAAGGAAATCAAAAAATGAAAACAAGGATGCAGAATAACAAGAAACATAAAGACTGACGAAAAGCTTCTATCAATACTTAAGAGGAGAATAAAAGCAACTTGAAATGTGGAGCAGTTAATGTGCGAGCACGATAATATATTATGGTGAACAGAAAAATGACAGAGCAATTAAACAGTTACATTGTGACTGTGTTCATGGAGGAAGATCTAGAAAATCTCCCAGGAATAACGTATGGCACAGGAACCTATGTAACTAAAACCCAAGCATTTATATCAGTGAAGAGGTAGTAATTGGAAACATAGCTTTATTGAGCATTGATTAGTCTGACGGATCAGATATACTAGATACCGGAATATCAGAGCAAGCAGAAATCGACATATTGATTGCCTGGGAGAGCATGCATTTTCTACTTTAAAGCTGGAAGAATAGACTTGGATTCCAATGGCTTTACAATGAAAGAAAAGGTTGAGTCGAGAATTACAGACCACTTGCCTTGTCATCCACGCGAGGGAATGTGTTGGAATTTACTATAAAAAATGTAATATTGCACACTTAGAAAATGCTAGTAGACCTGTGTGGGGCGGCAAAAGCACAAGAGGTCATACAGCATCCAAGTAGCAGGAGAGACGATGTTTCGGCCATATTCACTTCATCAGTAATGTTGGTACAGAGGTGTCAAGAGGCTGAGAGATCAATACGACGTGGGGTGAAGCTGGGGCAAGGTATCTGGGAAGGCGATGTGTAGATACAGATGAGAATTT
>NW_025183703.1:0-2679 GCF_004010195.1 Chiloscyllium plagiosum | reverse complement strand
CAAGAATAGACTACATATCAAGTAAAAAAAGGTACCACCAATAGCTGTTCCAAAACCTCACAAACTTCAAATCTCAAATCAAGACAGAAAAAGCAAAATAGACAACAAGGATTAAATAAAGCTGTGAATGTTGGATATCTAAAACGGAAATTGTAAATAAAAGAGTAAATCGAGAGCATCCACAAATGATTTGAAGGAACCCACCATATCAACTCCAGTCCCCTCATAGTAAATGGCAATATCTCATTTATCTTCTTAATTACTAGTTGTACCTACATACTAACCTTATGTTAGGATGTCCAGATCCCTCTCTAGTACAGCTCTAAGATTTACATTGTATGTTGTTTTTCTATTCTTGTGCCAAAATGACTAAGTTCACATTTACCCACATTATACCCAATATGCTAAACTTTTGCTTGCTGACTTAATTTACTCACCATGGTTGTAGACTATATAAATTCCAGATTATCTCACAACTGTACTTTGTGATCTTCTGCATTGGCTCAATTGCTTTGAAGTTTAATTACTTTCTGAATATTATATCTTTGGATTGGACAAACTCAGTTTGTTCTCACTTAAATGTCTTAGGAAGGATATGCTGGCACTGGAGGGAGTCGGGAGGAGGTTTAAAAGAATGATCCCAGGGATAAAGGCTTATCAATGAGGAATAGTTGAGGAATCTGGGTCTGTACTCAATGCAGTTTAGAAGGATTGGGGGGGAATCTCATTAAAATTTACAGAATACTGAGAGGCCTGGATAGAGTGGACATGGAGAAGATGTTTCCAGCAACAGAAAAGACAATGACCTGAGGTCACAGCCTCAGAGTGAAAATTCTGATATATTTTATGTGATTATATCAAGTAAAGGTCCAAGAATAGACTACATATCATCAAATATCATTTAAAACAGAGATGAGTAAGAATTTCTTCAGCCAGAGGGTGGTTAATTTGTGGAACTCACTGCCACAAAGGATTGTGGAGGCCAAGTCACCGAGGGTATTTAAGAGAGATAGATATGTTCTTGGTTGGTAAGAGGATCAAGGGTTACAGCAGATGGCAGGAGAATGGAGTTAAAAAAACATATCAGCATGATCAAATAGTGAAGCAGACTCAATGAGCCAACTGGCCTAATTCTGCTCCAATGTCTTATGGAAGTTGAGGGTCAACCTGATAAAGGTTTACAAAATTATGAGAGACATGGATAGAATGGATAGTTGGAGTCTTTATTCCAGGGTAGAAATGTCAGTTACATGGGGACATAAGGTAAAATGGGGAAAGTTTAAAGGAGAATTGAGAGGCAAGTTTTTTTTTTAAACACAGAGGGTGCTAAGCAACTAGAATGCATTGCCAGAGGAGTTGGTAGAAGCAGATGGTTGGTAGAAGTAATGTTTGAGGCTGTTACAAAGTTGAAAGCCTGTATGTTCATTTTAAAATGGAAACTGTTTTCTGAATTTTGAAGTAAACTGAAAATGAAGGCTCAGCTGCCCGAATGGAAAGCCTGGGAGACGAGCTGTTCCAAAATAGATATATATAGGAAATGGCTGTTAACTGGATACCTGAGCATTTCTTTATAGACTAGATTCCCTACAGTGTGGAAACAGGCCCTTCAGCCCAACAAGACACCGACCCTCTCAAGAGTAACCCACCCAGACTCATTTCCCTACATATACGCCTGACTACTACACCTAACACTATGGGTAATTTAACTTGGCCAATTCACCTAACCTGCACATCTTTGGACTGTGGGAGGAAACCGGAGTACCCGGAGGAAACCCACACAGACAAAGGGAGAACGTGCAAACTCCACACAGTCAGTCGTCCGAGGCTGGAATTGAACCCGGGTCCCTGGTGCTGTGATTGCTCTTTTGACAACAATTCAAATTTAACCCGTTTAAATTATGCCCAGGATACTGAAGTTTGAATTTATTGTTTTGACACCTTGAAACCAAACAAATTACATAAATGTAATGTATCAAGGGGGGAAAGAAACACGCAGGTATTTTGAAAATTTGTCAGAGAGCAATTGCCATCGATCAGCCGAGCAACTGCTGGAGAGCTAACTGCCCATCTAACATCTTGCTCCCAAAGAAATTAGAAAACAGTCTCTATCAAAGGTACCTTTTCATGTAAAACATACACACAGTAAAAAAGAAAGACAATGACCCAGAAAGATCAGCAGCCAGAAGATTGAAGATAGCAGAGAAGACAGAGACTGTGTGGTTTTGAGATTAAGTTAAAAGTAATTTTTAACAAGTGTATTATTGGAACAGCATTTTTTTTTATAGAGTTTGGGTCAGATATTAAGTAGTTAAGAAAAATGGGGGGGGCTTGGATTTGTGAATAGTTTTTGTTTGGTGTTCACTATTAGAGTTAGGAAAATAATTTTTTTTTAAATCATGGAAGTTTGGAGTTCTCTGTTACTCATATTTTAACAGATTACAAAGCGAGGCAAGCTTTTCTGGGTATTTTAATTAACAGAGGGTTTCGACCTCTGTATTGTACAAGATTCCTAAATAGGTAGGGAAGAGAGGGTTACAGACAGTGTACAGCTAAAAAAATGTTCAGTTCAGAAAGGTGTCATGTGTCAGCACAGTCTTGGTAGCCAGAAGGGCCTTTTCCTGTGATGACAGTTCTTGGTTCCTTAAACCAAACGACGGTTGGAGGAAGAACGCCTCATCT
>NW_025183702.1:0-2679 GCF_004010195.1 Chiloscyllium plagiosum | reverse complement strand
TCTCCGACTCTCTCTCAGACATCTGTTATTCTGGATATAAACCACCCTGAACATATTCCAGTTATTTACTGGAACATATACAACACGAACATATTCCAGTTATTTAACTCAGTCCCGCCTAACTGTTATTCCATGTGGAAACCACCCTGACTCACTCGATAAGATTCCAAGCTATAACTAAAAACTAGGTTTCTGCTATTCAGTACATCACCCACACTGAAACTCTCGATTAGCTTTCAATCTGTGACTTAGTCCCGGACATCTGTCATTCTATAGCTAAAATACCACAACCCCCTGGGTCAGATTCCAGTCTGTAACTCATTCCTAGGCACCTGTTTCTTTATAGAAAATCCTGCCAAATCCCTCGATTAGATTCCAGTCTGTAACTCACTCCAAGTACCTGTTACTCTAGATATAAACCATCCCAAATCCCCAAATGAAATTCCAGTCTGTAGCTCACTCCCAGGTATCTATTATTCGATAATTAAATCATCATAAATCCCAGCATTAGATTCCAATCATTAAAATACAATCTCCCAGGTCTCTGTTATCCCATTTTAAACCATTGTGAATGCATCAATTCGTATCCAGTCTGTAACACTTTCCTGGGTCTCTGTTATTCTGTAAGAAATCATCTTGAAAGCCTCAGTTAGATTCCAGTTCGTAACTCACTCCCAGGTATGTGTTACTTTATATATGAAATACTCCGAACCCCTCGATTGGACTTCAGTCTTTAACTCCCACCCAGGTATCGTTTATTCTATATATGATAGAATATGTGGGTGGCACGGTGGCACAGTGGTTAGCACTGCTGCCTCACAGTGCCAGAGACCCGGGTTCAATCCCACCTTCGGGGCGACTGACTGTGTGGAGTTTGCACGTTCTCCCCGTGTCTGCGTGGGTTTCCTCCGAGTGCTCCGGTTTCCTCCCACAGTCACAAAGATGTGCAGGTAGATGAATTGGCCATGCTAAATTGCCCGTGTTGTTAGGTGCGGGGTAAATGTAGGGGTATGGGTGGGTTGCGCTTCGGCGGGTCGGTGTGGACTGGTTGGGCTGAAGGGCCTGTTTCCACACTGTAAGTAATCTAATCTAATCTAACCATTCAATTGGAGGCACAATATGTTACCAATCGCGGGTATCTGTTATTCTCCATTATAAAAAACCCTGAGCCCCTCGATTAGATTCCAGTTTGTAACTCACTCCGAGGTATCTGTTATTCCATGTATAAACCATGCCGAACCCCTCAATTAGATTCCAGTTCATAACAAACTCCCGGGTATCTGTTATTCTACAATGAAACCACCCTGAATCCCTCGATTGCATTCTAGGCTGTAACTCACTCCCGCGCATCTGTTATTCGATGTAAATATCATCCTCAGCCCCTCAATGAGATAACCACCTTTAACTCACTCCTGGGTAACTGTTATTCAACACACCCAACGCCTAGACTATCCCGAGTATCTGTTATTCGATATAGAAGTCAACATAAATCCCACCATTAGATTTCATTCTGAAAACAAAATCCCAGGCATATGTTCGTCAATTTTTAAATCATCTGGAGGACCTCAATTAAATTCCAGTCTGAAAGTTAATCCTGCGTAGTTGATATTCTATGTTGATAAAGGATCTTGACCTGCTCAAATCGATTCCCGTCTGTGACTCCATCCCAAGTAAATGTGATCTTGTATGTAAACCACCTGAACCCCTCGATGAGATTCCAGTCTATAACGCACATCTAGGTATGTGTTATTCTATATATAAACCAACCCGTTACACTGCATTATATTCCAGTCTGTAAGGCACTCCCGGGTTATTCTGTATCTGAACCACCCTGAACCTCTCGTATTCTAAATACAAACCATCTTGAGCACCTCGATTGCATTCCAGTCTGCAACTCCTTCCCAGGAATCTGTCAGTCTGCATATAAAACCTTCGATGAGATTCCAATCTATAATTTATTCCCGGGTGTCTGTTATTCTGTATGTAAACCACCCCAATCCCCTCGATTAGATTCCATTCTATACCTCACTCCTGGATATCTGTTTCTCTGGATAAAAATCCTTCGATTAGATTCCAGTTTATATCTCCCTCCTGGGTATCTGTTATTCTGTCTGAACCCCTTGATTAGATTCCAGTCCTTAATGCACTCCGAGCATCTGTTATTCTTTATATAAACTACCCCAAACCCGTCGATTTGTTTCCAGTTTGTAACTCGCTCCCGGGTATATGTTATTCTGTATATAAATCACCTTGCACCCCTCGATTAGATTCCAGTCTGTAACACCCTCCCGGGTATCTGTTATTCTGTATATAAATCACCCTGAACCCCTTGATTAGATTCCAGTCCTTAATGCACTCAGAGCATCTGTTATTCTTTATATAAACCACCCCAAACCTGTCGATTTGTTTCCAGTTTGTAACTCGCTCCCGGGTATATGTTATTTTGTATATAAATCACCTTGCACCCCTCGATTAGATTCAAGTTTGTAACTGGCTCTAAGGTAATTATTATTGTATATTTAAAGCAGATTAGATTCCAGTCTATTCTCAGTCTCAGGTATGTGCTATTCTGTCTATAAACCATCCTGAACGCATCGGACAGATTCCAGACTGTAACTCACTCCTGCCTGTATGTTTTTCTATATATATAAAGCACCCCGAACCCCTCGATTAGATTCC